>NW_027313222.1:0-23056 GCF_040954645.1 Diabrotica undecimpunctata | reverse complement strand
ACGCGCTATCTCAGAGTACAATAAAAAGGGCAAGGAAAGAATAAGGGACCCTAAGAAGAAAAGAAAACAGGCATTTTAGAGAAAAGCAATTCGAAAGCATATAAGGACTAAGAAATTAAAACAAAACTTGAAATTTCTTTATTATCATGTTTGACAAAATTCTTGAAAGGCTAATAAAATTTAGATTAGAACATTTTATTGAAAGTAGTTCAGTTTTTCCGTGTATTGTAAATACTTACAGTATTTTGTGTTAAATGTAGAGGTCGTTGGTTAAATGAATTATAATAATAATGAAGAAAAAATGCAATGTTGTATTAATTATTGTAGCCAGTAGAGTTGAGTTAGATCTGCCCGTTGCGGCGCCAGCTGAGTCACAAAAAGAGACGTTCGGATAAACTCAAGATGATTACTCTACGCTGTCTCGATAGAAAGTGTATTGAGATGGGCAGTAAAATCTCTGACTGTTCTTAGGTGATCTATGGGACAAGTGCAGCCACATAAATCAGCACTATTGAAATGTGCTTTTGAATGGCGATAATTTAACTAAATGGTCCCAGAAATATAATACTTTATAGCGTTTTCTGTGCTTTGTGTGACATAAAATCCAAATAACAAAAGATAAGTTAGTTTCTTTAAACTTAAAAACAGACCACATGTGTTTAAGCCAGTGTAACAATGAGATTTTACTGTATAGAAGAAAATAATATCTTTTAAAGTAAATAAGTATTGTGAATATACCATTAAATAAGATCATAATATAATGCAGTAAAAAAATATTAAATGTAAAATATGAAAATACTGTCTCAAACACACAGTATGGATTTCGTAGAGGTCGAGGGGTACCATTGATGCTCTCATACATTTAGTTACGGATATTCAACTCTGTTTCTCATAAAACGAATTTATGCTATGGTTGTTTCTAGATTTAAAGGGTGTATATGATGTAGGTGATTTGGATATATTATATTCAAAAATGGTGGCGTGTGGTATTAATAAAAGATTATCTGTAAATATAATATATACTTACGAGACCATAAAAATGTATTATACGGACCAAGAATATTATATAACAATCTCCCACAAGGCTCAATTTAAAGTCCCTTATTATTTAATGTTTATACTGTAGATCTGCATGGTTTGATGGATGACAAACGCAAAATAACTCAATATGCAGACGATATATGTTTATACGCCAGCCATAAATTCTATGAAAATTGTATGTTAAATCTAAAACTTAGCTTTAGTAACATAGATAAGTGGGTAAAACAAATGGGTTTTAGTATATCACAAGAAAAATCCTTCGATTGTATGTTTCACTAGACGTAGACAAAAAGTCACAGGCAAATGCCAGATAGGTCATTAAATTTTTAGGGTATAAGTATCTAAACATGATCCTATATAAAAAAAACGGGTGTGGCAGTCCAGTGGGACTGCCGGTAGAAGTTATACTTCTATACACGCGTTCGTCTTTACAAATTTATATATGAGTTAATCTGCACAATCATTACATATGTAATGCTATAGGTAAGAGAGAGCAGAAAGTGAAAAAGAATTAGGTATACAGGTATACGGTGCATCGTTTGCTGTAATAAACATTTGACCTGTAATGGGAGTATAGTAAGTAAATGAAGGATTGAATCAATATTTTAATGAAAATATATATTTTTATTTTCATATATGTATAAAAGGAGTTGAATGCAAAAAATTTTTTTTTACACATACTCTGCAGTAAAATTCATTGTTAATTTTGTTATTAATATAAATATACTGCCACATAATTCAATATTATAATTCAATACAAATTAAAATGAAATATTCATAAATATTTAAAAATGACAATATACGTAACTTACTTACGCATATGTTTAATTTACCATGGTAACAATATTAATAAAAAAATATTGTTTGGTAATACAACTGTTACAATATTTAATTGTTGTTTGTTGTGTATATAAGTACACATTTGAACTTTCTTTTACGAGAGTAAAAGTAAAAAAAATGAGATATTTACAAGTTTTAATTTATAATTTAACATGCCTAACGAGGCTTGTTACTTCCGTGCAAATTTCCGATTTACTTCTGTGCAAATTTCCAAAGACGAACGCGCGTATAGAAGTATAACTTCAAAAACCAACAACTCGGATTATGTTGTAAATTTTTATTTTATTTTAAAATCATACATATATTTAATTACATATATTTAATAAAATTAACGTGGGGTTTTTTAAATATTTCAAAAATAAAAAAGGAAATTCATATTGGGATTCGAACTCACATACACCAGTGTATGAACCAAACACGTAAAACGTAAAATATTTGCCAATTAGACATGACACAAACGTATTTCAAAATTGACAGTTCTCGGTCATAAAGTGATTTATTGAGATTATTATTTTGAAATACAAAAGACTAAAATAATTATGAACATTTAATAAATAATACAAAACATATCACTTAAATAATAATATTAATAAATATTATATAATATATTTATAATGTTATATATATATTTAATATATATATATATATATATATAAATATATAAATATATATATATATATATATATATATATATATATATATATATATATATATATATATATATATATATATATTGTCATATTTTTCTTTTCCAACCAAAGAAAAATAAATAAAAAAAAATCCATCGAAATAAAATTTTAAGAAATCATTATAAACAAAAATGTATATATTAATTTAAGATAAGATTTAGTGTAGATAAGAATAGAAATTTGTTTGGCAAACGACCTGTTTCCGTTGCAAACAAAATTATCAAAAAACCTTTGTTTAGAATTAGAAGACATTTTACCTGTAAGTTAATCTCTTCATTGTTTGTAGAGTCGAGTATTAAATGACCATATTCTAATCTTTTGAAATATGTATAAATGATGTATTGAAAAAAAACCAATTTTAAAGTAAGCTATTTAGTTTTCTCTGAAACCGAAATTAGGCTTTTCCGAAATCATAGTAAACACAATTTAAGCTTTTTGATTGGACGGTCGTTTTAAATGGGAATTTGGTGAGTCGATGATGAGACAGGAGAAGTCAGTGATATTTTGGTCATCGAAAGGAAACAGTCGTGTGTCTCAAGATAGGGTGTGGTTCGTGAGTTTGGATACCGGCGTAACGAAAAGAAGTGAATAGTTTGAAGAAGGAGATAACAGGTAGATTAAAAGAGGTCCTTGTATCTACCGTGGGCATTTTTATAAAGTATATGTGAAAGTATTCTTACGGCATCAAGTTGACAAAAGGAGGTCCTGGTGTCATAAATAAGTAGCGGAGTTTGGAGAAGTGAATCAGGTGTTTTTTGTGTAGTCTGCAGGAGGTTTGCAGAGACGTAAAGAAGGAGCCGAGGTGCCAAAAAGGGGAGATCACATCTTTGAGGAGACTGGACTTTTCTGGGTATGTTCCAACATACAACTCAAGAAGAAAATAAATTGTAAGTGTTTGTACAATTGAATTTAATATCTGTGAAGGATCGTTTCGACATCATGGTCATAAGCATTCAAATTTAAGAACTGAGGTTTTGTTAGGCTAATCAAAAGTTTAAATTTTTGTGGTTTCTTTTTTCAAGTAAAGAAAATTTTAAGTAAAATTGGTTTTTCACGTAATATAAATGTATGTAGCTTTATAATCTTATTATCATAATAATTTGATTTATTTTCTTGTATGCTGATTGATAAGATAACGACAGAATTTAATAATTGTTTTATTCGTTCATATAAAATAAAGAAACGTAAATCTTTGTAATATAATATATTTGTATTATTATCCTTTCTTCTCTCTCCCGATAAAAGACAACTAGAAAATCTTTTGAATCCATCGAACACAGGTAATATAAGGATTATTTCACTTTTGATAACAGATAAGTTATAATTTTTTTATTGGCTCAATAAACTAAGTTTGAACTCAAAATAAACAATCATAACAATATATATATATATATATATATATATATATATATATAATATTAAATATATAAACAAAGGGAACATTTTTATTCTCGAAAGAGGAAGAGAGAGAAAATATATCTTCTGTCTCTCTCCTACTAATTATCTTACATATGTAATGATTTCACCGATTCACCCCCGTACAAATTTCCAACGTGGAGGAAAAACCAGTGCAGAGAAATAGAGAAACCCATATACCTTTAATAGATTTGCAAAAAGCATATGACAGTGTACCGATCTCCCAACTATGGATAGAAATGGATAACTTAAAAATAAACCCAATTCTTATTAACGCCACTCAAAAATACTACGAACAAAACTTTGCAAGAATTAAAATGGAACAAGAAATCACCTCTCCTTTTCAAACAACAAAGGGACTAAGACAAGGCTGCTGTCTGTCACCCACTTTATTTAAAATCTATTTGGACAGATCCTTAGTGAAATGGGTAAAAAAATGTAGAAACATGGGAATAACGGTGGAAGAAAACACGCTATATACACTTTTATTTGCGGATGATCAGGTAGTAATTGCCGAAGATAGCTACGATCTTAGCTATATGGTAAGAAAACTGCAAGAAGAATATAAGGTGGCAGGTCTAAACATGAATATGACAAAATGTGAATATCTCTCAGTGGAAACAGATAAAATATGTGACCTAGCATTGGAAGACGGGGGAAAGAATAAACAAGGGCAGAACAGCGACCCGTGCCTTAAACTCTCTTCTCTGACAAAAAACAATTCGACGAGAAACCAAAAAACACATTTACGGTAGTATAGTCCAAAGTACTACACTTTACGGATCGGAAGTATGGGACGTCACCAAAGTTAATAGAAACAAACTTATGACGACAGAAATGGATTATCTGGGACGAAGCAGCGGTAGATCGAAACTGGAGAGAGTTAGAAACGAACAAATAAGAAACGAAATGAAATTGGAGCGAAATATCAATGATGACATAGAAATAAAACAATTAATCTGGTTCGGACATGTTAAAAGAATGCCAGAGTACAGATGGCCTAGAAGAGTACTGGAAAAGATCCCTTCTGAAAGAAGAAAGAGAGGTCGACCACGAAGAAGTTGGCGCAACGATATTGATGAAGCAATGGCGACAAAAGACTTAGAAGAGGAAACTGCATATGACAGAAAAAGATGGAATTTGGGGGCGGAGAAGCGACAGCCGTAATCAATTATATATATATATATATATATATATATATATATATATATATATATATATATATATATATATATATATATATATATATATATATATATATATATATATACAACAAAAGTGCTAGCGTGGATTTAACCTTCTGCGTTTCGTTTCCAAAATAAGATGGGGTGCAGATCAACATACCTCTTTAATGTTTTATATATCCTATATACGATTCATTCTGGATTTTGGTTGTATTTTTTACGGTTCAACATACAAAACAAATCTATTAACACTTGATAGAATACAATTTAAATTAATAAAAATTTGTCTAGGAACTATGATGTTTTCACTAAACCAAGCAGTTCTGACAGAAGCCCAAGAACCACCTTCACACATACGTAGGTAAATTTTAGCCAAAAAACGTCTAATAACATATAGATTGTTTAATAAAACTATGGTTCACAAAATAGGTTTACTTTGGACAGAAAATATACCAAATTCTTACTGGAGAATGAAAAATTCTCCTCTTCTTGCAGAATATTTTATTGATACGAATTCATTTCAATCATATATATTACAGCAAACAAAATTTCGTTTTTACGAACAAGACCTTGAAGTTCTGATAGACAAACCAACCATTATATTGCCCTCTTATTCAGACTTGCCAATTTTAACTAATCTGACATTTAAATCCATAATAAACAAATTAGGAGAAGATTTAACAATAATTTATACAGATGGATGAAAAACTGTTGAAAGTGCTGGTTTAGAATTTTTTGTTCCAAACAGCATTTATGTTAAGAAATATCTAATTCCTGAATGTTGTTCTATTTTTGCAGCAGAAAAGCACTAACTTGCTGTGTCACTAATTATTGATAGAACATCGTAATAGTATAAGATTCTCATGCAATATTACAAGTTATTCGTAGCCATCCATTAGATAGTTTTTAAAACTCCATTTTATACATCTAAAATATCCGAAATTACAAACGTTTACTTCTTTAAAGATCTTTTTTCTATTATCAGGAGTATTGACAGGAAAAAATGGACGTCAAAATATAAAGTGGTTACTAAAAAAACCATTACTATTCATCCATGCTTACCAAACAATATTCCCCATGTTAATGTTAACTTTAATAAAGTAAATTCCTCGTTGATAATCCGGCCAAAACTTAGCCATGGCCTCTTTTCAGAGCTGCATAAGATTGGAATCTATGAAACTCTCTTTTGTCACTATAATAGTAAATCTATCGGAGATTTGAACCACATTATTTGATTGTCTGAATCATAGGGAATAGACTCGGAGCCTATATTTATGTTTAATAACTTATGCTTCATATTATCTGGCAAAATGAGACCATGCCCTGTGAATGGTGAATGGTCTTAAGACGCGCTATGCCCGTTACATAAAAAAGCGACAAGCTCCAATGTGATAATTAACACAGAGGTATAACCGTATTAACAACTGCTTAAATAATACTAGCAAATATTCTTTACAAAATGCTACAGTTTACACAGTGGACATAGTTGGAAACTATCAGGCTAGATCCACTCCAAAAAATCAACAATTAATCAGAATAATTTAATAAGACAGATACTCGAGAAAATATTAAAATTTAATATTGAAACCCATCACATATTCGTCAAGGCAGCATACGAGAGTGTCAATCAATTCGTGAGATTATTGTACCGAAAAAACTTATTCGGTTAACCATAATGACAATGTCTAACTTAAAAGACATGGTTAAAATATAGGGAGAGAATTTTAGAATTTAAACCATGGACTCTAGATAAAGGATGGACTTAGAAAAGATGGTACTCTGGCTTGCGTTTTATTTAATACTGCCTTGGAAAAGACAAACCAATTAGAGACAGCAGTACTATTTACAATACATCGATACACATCTTAGCATAGGCTGATGACATTGACATAAAAGGGTATAGTAAGCTAGATGTTGAGCAATATTTCCTAGCATTATAAAAGGCTGCAAAACAGGTCGGTCTAGTCATTAACGAAGACAAAATATCCAATATACCAAGTGCATGTTGGGTACTAAGGATCCTGTGCCATTATATTTTATTATTATAAGAACAATACATAGGTATTAAGACTTTTAGGCATTCGACGCGCAAAATGTTTACCAATTACAAGGATAATTTTTAACTGGAAAGCCACTAGGTGGCGAACGGCAAAGGATCTAGTGGAAACGTTACTTCGGACAGTTTTTTTTACAACGCTGCAATGGTACATGTACTTCAGGTTGAGAACCGCTAATCTATACTATACCGGATAAAAAATTGTTCAATTGCGTTCTCACTATTAGGATTCATTGAGCGCACTGCATTTTACAAAATATTAAAATGACATGGTGTATAAAATAAAACAAACACAAATTTTAAAACAGTTTATTGGCAAAACATGTATAAATTTTATCAACAACGTTATTACAATCTAGAGAAACATATGTAGTATGATTTTAGTTCTTTATAGAGGTCCTATGAGAATATCTAAAAGACTAACAATTGTTACTCTTCCAACAGATGATAAAGCAAGTATGATCTTATCCAAGAGATCCAGCAGTGGTTCGTTGTTGTGGACAAATAGTCGTACAACTTTTTGTGCAGCTTCGGCGGCTACCTGCAAATAAAATTCAAATATTTGAGAATAGATATGCCTTGGTTGTGGTTTGTTGAAACGCCAAAGAAAACATAAGTTTACATTAAATAAACTAAATAAAATATCTTGATTATAATATAGCCTATCTAAAATAGCAATATATATTGAGAAAAGTTTCTTTGACTGCAGGGTTAAGCCGTGCGTACTTTTACTGGTTTTACACAATATTTTTTTTACATTAGTTCAGACCTTTTTTTATTATTCTAGTAATATTTCTAATTTTCATAACAATGATTTCCATGCTAAGGTCAGTAGGTGAGGACATGGTACAGTGAAAAGCGGTGTACAGAGGTCAGTTTACATTTTCAAATAATTCAAATCTAGGTGCATACTGTAGTTTTAGTTATAAAACTTTGCACCTGTTTCTTTTTCTAGGAGTGTATATTAATATTTATTGGGTGCTATGAGTTATGCTTAGTTATGCATCGGACTTTTTAAAGGGTTATGAATGGATTACAGTGGACACTGCTCACAAATAAAATGTTATTAGTAACCACTGTACCCCTCTATTCACTCATAAGTTATTTTAAATTTGTTTTCCTTTCCTTAATTATAGTTGCCACAAAAATAGTAAGAAACAAAATACGACAGACTAATATAAGCTAGACATCTCCCGATAGGATGTTTAAAGCAGTTAAGCGCCATTTAAACGAAGGTTACTAAAACGTGCTGATACACCTTACGGCATAACCCAAAACAACATTCAAGCAGTTCATAGATAAATTGAAAAGAATTGAAATTGACTGGAAAAATGTAAGAATTGTAAATGACGTAGACGGTAAAATGCAACCGAATTACACTATAAGATATTTTTTTTTAATTCAGAAGATGCCAAATTAGTAGAATATCTAAAAATATGTTCAGCGTTACATCATGGTTTAAAACCTAGTGCTCTGCGTAGTTTGGCCTACGAGTTTGTAATTACAAACAACAAACATGTTGTAGAATCTTGGGTATATAACAAAACTGCTAAAAAGATAGGTTTACAATTTTCATGAAAAGAAATACTCTAGGACATTTCTCTAAGAACACCCAGAAGCCACATCACTTAAGTAAATCTTAGTAACCTTACAAATAGTAAGCTAAAAGCAAAATAAAAAAAAAAACAAGACACCTAAAGATTTAGACACTAGCACCAACAGCATATCAATAGATGACTTAACAGATTTAGAAGATTCTCCCTGTAGTTTTCCCGAAACATCTTCTGGGAATTAGATCTTGGTTACAGCCAAAATAAACGAGGGCACTTTTGTATTAGTGAAATTCGCTACATAAAAGACAGTTAAATAATAATATCGGGTAAGTGCAACAAATTACGCCAAGATGGTGACTACTTTGTAAAATACTTGTGTAAACACGGAAAACACTAGAGCCCACAATTTACTTTCCTTCAAAATTGACTTTATGCATACGATATGGGTTAATTAACAATTTAAACAAACAAAACTGTATCTATTTTTAGTTATTATAACAGTATATATACTATCAAACATGACAACTCATAGAACTATTACATCTTACAGGACTTGACACTAAAGACATCCAGATTATAAAAAATCTATATTGGAATCAAACAGCCCACATGAAGAAATAAACATATGGTGAGTGAAAACGTAACCATTTCGAGAGAGGTTAGACAGGGCTGTATTCTTTCGCCACTGCTTTTCAACCTGTACACGGAACAAATATTCTAGAGGCACCGGAAGAGTACAACGAGGGCATCAAGATTAATGGCGTACCAATAAGTAATTTCGATATGCAGATGATACTGTTATACTGGCCGATAATATCGAAGATTTACAGATAATGCTAAATAGAGTAAATACATTGGCAACCAATTTGGACTGAAGATCAACAGAAAGAAAACTAAATTTATGGTGATCAGTAAAAAGAACATTCAACATATCGACCTGAATATTGAAGCCGAACGTATTGAAAGAGTACAACCGATTTAAATATCTGGGATATACAGTAAATGATGGGACCCATCATAAAAGTGGGACCCAGATGTAGAGATTAAGATCCGAATTGAAATAGCAAGATCCAAATTCATCAAAAAATGAGAAAGCTCTTAAGCAACCGCCACCTAAGCGTTAACCTCCGATGGCGCGCCACGAAATGCTACGTACTCTCTACGCTACTTTACGAAGTTGAAGGGTGGACGTTAACAGCAGCAACTATAAAGAAGTTAGCGGCTCTAGAAATGTGCCTGTATCGACGCATACTGAGAATACCTTGGACAGACAGAGTGACCAACACAGAGGTATTAAGACAAATGGGTAAAGAGATGGAATTGTTAACAACTGTTAAAAGGAGGAAAGCGTCATACCTGGGCCATGTGTTCCGTAATGATAAGTACAGTCTGCTACAGCTTATCGTGGAAGGCAAGATTGAAGGTAGAAGAGGTTTGGGTAGAAAGAAGAAATCCTGGCTGAGAAATTTGAGAGAATGGTTTCAAATACCAGAAGCCGCGAACATAATACATGCGGCACAAAACAGAGAAACCTATCGTTTGATGGTCGCCAACCTTCGGTAGAAGACGGCACATAAAGAAGATAACAGTATATATTAATTGTGTTAATGTTTGTATTTAAATAATTCCAATGTCCGGTGATCCCCTCGATAGCGACCACTCTACCCCATCCATGGGGTACAGTGGACACATGAGCACATGCTTTGCTAAATGTATTTTTTCTACAATTTAAACATTAGCAGTTGCACTTTGTGTCAAGAACAGCTTAAGGTTGTGGACTATTAATGAACATAACACATTTTTTGATTTTGAAGAAAATATAACATTGGTGAATTAAATTGTCAGAAAGTGTCCACTCTGCACCGCCTCTCCCCCGAGTTGGTTTCATCTATTGTTTTATTATTTTAAGAACTATTCGGTTATTCTTATGTTGTTATAGTATTGGTTTTTTAAAATGACAAATTATTTTTATGGTAAATAGAGTATCTATTTATCTTAGAGTATCTTACTAGAGAGTAAGACTGTTATCGCTCTTATTTAGATACCGTTGAACCTCTATTTCATAAAAACTTATGATACATTATATAATTTCTGGTTTAGGCCACTCATAGTACTTATTTTAAAAGTATCTGATATGACAATAATTCTTCAATTAAAAACATTTCATGGAACTTTAAGGTCGGTACACATATACGAGCCAAACGGTATGCGAACGCTATATTCGTTAATGTGTACGGCAGAAAAAAACCGCTTACGTACTGTTTCATCGTGACTCGTCGCGAACCAAATTGTTGCGGTTTATTCCACGACTTCAAAGGAAGCTCGTCTTTCAGTTTGGGACGGCGCTTACTAGACGCAGCGAACATTTTTATTGTCTCATCAAATCGACATAGTGTGAATGACGTGTTCCTTCCTAGAGAGACGTGAGAAAACAGTAAACTGATTATTGTACATATTTTTATTTTGTTAAACAAGCAAAAACAGAAACATAAATCAGTACCCAAATTATAAATAAAATGAATCATTTCGCACATGTGTGTTCGTTGTTGGTTTGTCGCTTTCCATGGATCGAGATAAGTATGCGATCAGTACGATGTAGAATATTTTTCAAGGATCTGTACGCGTTCGGTACGTATACCGTTTGGCTCGCATATGTGTACCCACCTTTAGATATAATTCAGATCCATGCACCGACGGCTGATAGGAATGAAGAAAAAGACGCTTTTTGTAAGGAAATAGACAATATACTCAAAGTTAGTATTAATAAAAAGATAATAATACTTGTGGATAATTTTACGTAAAAATAGGTGGGAGATCAATAATTGTAGGACTACATGCTAAAAGTGTGTAATGACAAAGGGGATCGATTGGTAAAATTGTGTCAAGAAAACAGTTTTGTTGTGATGTAATAAATACCTATCACAAACTTCCTAAAAGACCTATGTATGCTTGAAGATTGCCAACTGACAATTATAATAACATTATCAAAAACCAATTAATTTTATTGGACAAAAAAAAACGATATTAAAATGCCATCCAGTCACTAAAGGCATATTATGAATGGATGCCCCGTCGGATCGCAATCTTCAAATTGCTAGATTCCAACTTAAAATAAAAATGTATAACTAAAGAAGTCAAGTAAAAATGTTGAAAAGCTAAAATCTAACGAAGAAGATGAAATAAAACAACTGTGGAATTTTTTTAAAACTTCAATTTTAGATCCTTGCAAAGGAAATAATTCCAACAACTAAAGTGTAACAGGCCAAGTATAACAATTAAATTCTGGATCTAATGGAATAGAGAAGAGTTGCAAAAATAAGGATGGTATCTAATGCAAGCAGTTATAGTACAAAAGATTATTAAATGCAAAATAATAATGGTATACGAATTAAATTACCCCAATAAATGTACAGAAATATAAGAACTCCAAATAAAAAGCAATAATTTGATTTTACACAAAAGAATAAAAGAAATGACAGGAACAGCTAAGAAAATCATAAAAGTATTTTACTAAATAACAATGAAAATATCACACTAGATAACACAAAGAAATTACAAAGGTGGTAAGAATATATTGAGGAATTGTTCCAAGATTTTAGAGAGCGATTCTATGAATGCGACATGAATCGAGACTTAGATCCAAATGCAAAGCGTCAGCAGAACTATTAAAAGTGAGAGGAGATATATTGCAGCAAAAGATAGCTGGACTTATAATCAAAGTATGGGGAAGCAAAAAAATGCCAAAGCAGAAGAACATGGCCCTAAATTTACAAAAAAGGTCATAAAATTGTATGTGAAAATTACAGAAGAATCGCACCATTAGAAGTAGTATATAAAGTATTAGCAAAAATTACAATAAGTAAAATAAAAACCTACGAAACAGATGATCCAACAGAACCTACAACCCACCAAATTTTTATGCTAAAATTATTACAAAACAACTGTTATGAACAAAATATAGATTTGCATATTCTCTTTATCAACTTTAAATAGACAAAGCAATGAGATCCCTAGGAATATTAGAGAAACTGATACGATTAGTTAAGATGACGCTAAATAATACAGTCAATAAAGTAATAATAGAAGAAAATCTTCAACTCAGTTTACCATCAATACAGGATTAAAGGAAGAGGAAGGATTAAACGATTAAAACAGGAAGACTCCCTGTCAACAGACTTATTTAACCTAGTAGTAGAAATATAATTGAAAGATCCAAGATTTAGACAAGCGGCACTATTCTGAACAAATATAACAGTGCATAGGTTTCGCAGATGACTTGGTACTTTTAACACGTTCAAGAATATAATTTTGAAAAATGTTCGCGAAATTTGAAGAAAAACTAGACTATAGCCTGACTATAAATCGAGAAAAAAACAAGTATATGGAAACGAGAAGAGATAATGTAGAAGAAAATAAATGAACCACTTTAAGGATGAATGAGATAAAGTATACATTGGTGAAGTTAACAGGATTTGAGTTATGTGAGGTAACAGTTACAAATAACGGAGGTGAAGATATATAAATAGATAAACGGTTAATGAAAGGTAGCAAAGCAGTAGGATTATTAAACACACTGCTGAATTCAAATTCATGAAACAATAGTAAGACTAACGGTGTTGTATGCATGTGAACTTAAACAATGAATCAGAAAGAAGAAAAAAAGTTGGAGATTTGGGAGAGAAAAATAGGAAGAAAGGTTTTTGGTGGTATAAAGAAGGCTAAGAGGAAATGGTGCAGAACAACAAAGCAGGAGCTAATGGAGATGTTAGAGAGACCGAAAATAACACAGAAATCAGGGCACTGGGATATGTTTTAAAATCTTATGAAATGTTCCGAGAGTTTTACAAGCAGGAGAACAATAAACGAAGAGGAAGACCACGAAGGAAGTAGTTTGATGCCATATGGACTGAAAGAAGGAATGGGAACAAGGCTCAAGAGAACAAGTAAAGGATCGGAAGAACTAAAAGAAACTAGTCACGACTATCAAATTAAAGGGTCTCGAAGGCCTATAGTACTTTAAACGTAGAATCAGTATGAATAATTAACTTTATTAAAATGTGGCTGTACAGGCGAGCTATGACAATATATAATGGTTTAACAGAGTAAGTAATGGGAGGTTCTGAATATAATGGGGAGGGGAACTAAAAGAAGTAGAAACAACTGTCATAGAAAGAAAGCTACAATATCTGACGCATACAATGCGTGAACGATACACCATCCTAGGACTTGTGCAAGGAAAAATAAAGGGCAAAATAGCGGTTTGGATGCAGTTGGGGTCAACTCTTTTTAAAGCGGCTATTTCTAAAATTATAATGGCTATGATGATAACTTTTTCTTCTTAAAGTGCCTATCCGTTCCGGATGTTGGCGATCATCACGGCTATCTTTACTTTATTTATTGCAGCGCGGAACAGTTCAGTGGTAGTCGTGTTATACCACTTTCGTAAATTTTGAAGCCAGGAAATGCGTCTTCTTCCGGTCCTCTCTTACCGTTTACTTTCCCTTGGAGAATCAGCTGAAGAAGGCCGTAACTTTCTTGATTTCTTATTACATGTTCTAGATATTCCACCTTTTTAGTTTTGACGGTCATGAGAATTTCACATTCTTTCCCCATTCTACGCAGGACCTCCACATTAGTAACTCTGTCAATCCAGGATATACGTAAGATGCGCGTATAACACCACATTTCGAAAGCTTCGAAGCCGATTCATAGATGCAACAGTCAGTGTCCATGCTTCCATTCCGTAGAGCAGAACTGTGAATATGTAGCAGTTCAATAGACGGCATTTTGTTTTTAATGATATGTCTCGACTGTTGAAAATGGTTCTCATTCTAACGAATGCTGCTTTTGCTTTTATTATTCGCTGTTTAATTTCTGTTGAGTGGTCCCATTGGCTATTTAAATTGGTGCCTAGATATGTATATTGCTCGACTATTCTGTTGGTTGATTGTAAGTTGAGCGTTTAGTATTGGTTTTATACTAATTGTCATAAATTTGGTTTTCTTTATGTTAAGAGCTAGTCCGTATCTGTTGCTGACTTCTGTTATGCGATTTGTTAATATCTGTAAGTCATTCAGATTATCGGCAAAAACTATAGTGTCATCTGCATATCTAATGTTATTCAACCATTCACCGTTTATTAGTATTCCTTTCGCACAACCGTCTAAAGCTTCCTTAAATACCCATTCAGAATAAATGTTGAACAACAATGGAGACAAAATACAGCCCTGTCGTACTCCATGATAACAAATATGATGATAACAAATCTTTGCAATTAGGGTAATACTTGAAGAAGAAATTTACAGGAGTCTTTTCCATAATTTTATTATCGAGGCTACCACATGGAACAAGATAATGAAAACAAATAAAGCAAATAATGAGATCTCAAATTAATCTCATAACAGAGTTAGTAATGGGGAGGTTCTGAATAGAATGGGGAAATAAGAAGAAGTAAAAACAACTATCAAAGAAGAAAAGCTACAATACTTGAGATACACAATGCATGAAAGATACCCGCGTCATAGGACTTGTGCAAGAAAAAATATTGGGAAAATAGTAGTTTGGATATAGTTCGAGTAAACAAATATCTGATATGATAATAACAAATCTTCGCAGCGAAGGAAATTCCTGAAGAAGTACCTACTTATTTTAAAGTATATTAGCTCTCACCAACTTTTTTCTTCTTCTCGTGCCACTCCTAGCGGAGATTGGAAATCATCATGGCCACTGCGACTTTGTTAGCAGCGCGCCTAAAAACTTCAATCGAACTACACCCGAACCATTCACGTAGATTACGAAGCCATGATATTTTTCTTCTTCCCACACTTCTTTTGCCCTTAATTTTGCCCTGCATGATATTTCTTAAAAGTTCGTACTTTTCACCTCTCACAATGTGCCCCAAGTATTCCATCTTTCTAGTTTTTATCTCATTTAGAATTTCGCATCTTTTGTCTAAAGTTTGGAGTACTTGCGTGTTAGTGACGCGGTCCATCCATGATATTCTGAGAATGCGCCTATAGCACCACATCTCGAAAGCTTCGATGGTTTTTTGTGGTCAACTGTTTTAGTGTCCAAGCCTCTACTCCATACAACAGGGTAGAAAAGACATAACACCGCAGCATTCGTATTCGTAACTTTATGTTGATATCACGATTGCAAAATCTCACCAACTGTAAAAGCACAAACACAAATTAAGACAGCAAGGCTGAGCTCCCTATGTTTTCTGTTTTTACTTAGGAAATTAAATTAATTGCGTCAATTGAACATTAGTATAAACTATATTCATCATAATTAACATTAGCCGCTTCAAATCCACTGCTGAACATAGGCCTTGGGTAAACAATTATATTGTATTTGATTTTAAGTCGGAATCACCTTGAATTCAGTGATGCTGGATGCGTTTGATGTCGCCCGACCACTTTGTTGGAGGACGTCCTCTATTACCATATGTATCATGTCTAGGTCTCCATTATAAAAATTTTCTAATCCATCTTCCATCTCTGACTCTGGTAACATATCCTGCTCAGTTTTATTCCAGTGTTGTAACTCTTTTAATGATATCCTTAATATGAGTTTTTCTCCTAACTATTTCATTCAAAACTCTGTATCTCAACATTGACGGGATTGAGAGATTGAGGGATATATTCAACATTGACATCTGCACTGTTCTCTGTGCCACTCGTATCTTATTGATAACTGTTCTGGTAAGAGTCAATGTTTCTGCTCCATACGTTGGAACTGGTGTACACATTGATCAAAGACCTTCCTTTTCAAGCACATGGATATATCTGATCCTCTGATAAATGCATCGATATTTCGTAAGCTGCCCATGCTAGTCTTATTCTCCTGTTTTATTCCGTTGTTTGATTCCCATTTCCGAATTTAATCTCGTGGCCCAGATAGTTATAGGTATACACTTGTGTTCAATTTGCGTGCCATGAGTGAAAATGTTTTTGGCCAGTACAAGTTTAGTCATGAATTGTGTATTAGAAAAGATTTTTTCTAATTACTAATTACTAATTACTACTAATTATTTTATTTATTACTAATTACTAATTAATAATTACTAATTTCTAATGAATTCTTATTACTTTTGAGACCAACTCGTGTACAAGGTGTCTAAAGGTCCCGAAGAAGTTGGTACGCATGATCTATCTGGTTCACAATAAGCATTCATCATTCAATCTTCGCTTATTCCACTGCTGGACATAGATCTCCCTCATAATTTTCATCTATTTCGATCTTGTGCCTCTTGCATCCAATTCCTATGACAACGTTTTTAGATCGTCAGTCCAACGTGTTGGTGGACGACCTCTACTTCGGTAGGCATCATCTCTTGGTCTCCATTCCAGTATCCGCTTTGTCCATCTATTGTCTGTCATTCGAGCCACGTGACCTGCCAGTTCCATTTTAGTGTTGCTACTCTCTCTACTGCATCAGCCACTCCTGTTCTTTGTCGTAGCTGGCGATTTGGGATCTTGTCTCGTAGTGAAACGCCCAACATAGCACGCTCCATCGCCCTTTGACACACACGGATCTTTTGAACTGTTCTCCTTGTCATGGTCAACGTTTCGGCACCCGTAAGTTAACACTGGCAAAACACACTGATTAAACGTTTTTCTTTTAAGGCATATTGGTATATCAGACGATTTGAAAATGTGGTTCAGCTTGCCGAAGGCTGCACAAGTCAGTCTTATACGACGGAGAAGCTCAACGGTTTGGTTATCTTTTCCTATGCGAATCTCATGACCTAGGTATTTATAGGCCATTACCTGGTCTATGGATCTTGTTCCTACGCATATATCTTCGCTGACTACAAGATTTGTCATCATCTGGGTTTTAGATATATTTATTTTCAATTCTCCTTCTAGCGAGGAAAGGTAGAGCTGATTTAAAAGTTCTTTGGCCTCATCTATCCTATCAGCTATTAGTATAATATCATCTGCAAACCTTAGATGGCTAAGCTTTTCTCCGTTTATGTTTATGCCCTTGTCGGTCAGTTTTGCCCTTTTACATATATATTTCAAAAGCGTAGTGAACAGTTTCGGCGATATGGTGTCCCCCTAGCGTACTCCCACGTTGTATCGGGAATTTCTGGGTTGACGATCACCCACTCTAACACTGGCTGTTGCGTTTTGGTATATATGTTTAATTATATTTATATACCGATAGTCAATTCGGCATTCTGTCAAGGCTTCCAACATTTTTTGTTGATTTACGGTGTTGAATGCCTTTTCATAGTCGACAAATATTAAAGCTAGTGGTTTATTATATTCAGTGCACAATAAGCATTATGTCGTCTGAAAACCTTAAGTTGTTTAGAAACTTCCGATTTATATTACCTATATTAATTTAAACATAAATTGCATTCTTTAATAAAATGAGTAATTTAACGTGTCTGGCATACAAAAATACAGAAACAACAATCTCAACAGAAATTTATAAGATAGATATAGACATAATACTTACATCGAAGACGTCCTTATTAGGAGGCAATACCAGTTCAATTACGGGATGTATTCCATTGTAGAGAGTTTTTAACAAGTTTTTAAAATCTTGGAATAAGCTTCGTGTTCCAGTATGTGTAACTGTAATCTTATCTGCTACAGTGCGAGCTCTAAAAAATTAATATTAGTTATTTATGCATCACCTTCTTTTTCTGTATCTTCTTTACAGGCCTTATTTTACTGCCGTATACCAACGCAGGTGTCACACTTAAAATCAAATCAAGATCAAAAAGTACATCGCTCATTCAGTTCCAGTTACAGCAACCAATTTGGGTAATTTTTCGATTTAGTGTACCATTTGCCGTTATGTACGAGCCAAGGTATTACCACAAACGAAGAGCTTTATATAACTATACAGGGAGTAAGTACAATACTCAAAAAGCTGAAGAACAGAAAAGCAGCAGGTAAAGACGGGATAACAAACGAATTATTGAAATATTGTGGAGCAGCAATGACAGCACAATAACAACATTAATTAATAAAATTATAAAACACAATAAAATATTGAAATAATGAAGAACGAGCGAACTAATTCTACTATTCACAAAAGGAGATAAAAAACAGTCAAAAAACTACAGAGGTATAAACTTGTTAAATACTACCCTAAAACGTACATCTAAATTTGACAAAAACTAATGAATCAGGGGATTAGTTTAAAGATGAACAACAGAGTTTTCGTAGTGAAACTCGTGTACAGATGTAATATTCATGATAAAGCAATTACTGAAAAATCACTAGAGTATAACAGACCAGCATTTCTGTGTTTGATTAACTTAAAGAAAGCGTTTGACTAAGTAAGACTCAAAGATGTAATCCATCTTGTGTATAATAGAGAAATTTACCTATATATTATAAAAACTGTCGAAAACATCTTCAAAAACAACAAAATAGAGGTCAGAATAGATGAACAGCTTACAGAACCTATAGAAATAGGTATCGAAATATGCCTCATTGAGCCCTATGTTCTTTAATTTACTCATGGATGAAATCATGACAAATGAAGAAGAGAACAAAGAAATTAAAATAGTCTGTTAAGCAGATGACGCAATATTGATGATGAAAATAGTTTGCAATCATTGGTTCAAAGATTTAACATAAAATCAAAAGAATTTAAAGAATTTAATATGACAATCTCATCTCAGAAAACCAAAAAAAGTAATCAGCAAAAAACCAATCAGGTGTAAAATAGAAATTAATGACAATAATATTAAACAAGTAATGGAAATAAAATACATTGGAATTATACTGTCCAGCTATGGAGACCTAGACAAAGAAGTGAGTGATCAAGTACAAAAGGCAAATAGACTGGCAGTATGCCTAATAACACTATATGGCAAAACAGACACATTAACACTAAGATAAAGTTAAGAATTTATAAAGACAGAGTAAGACCAATAATAATATATTCCTTAGAAACAAGACTCGACATAGTCACAACACAAGGACTCTGACTCTAACGGCAAAGATGAGACTCAAAATAGAAAATAGAAAAAAGAATGAAACAACTACATAAGCAGAATGGAGGAGACTCGTGTCGTCAAAATAGGAAGAGATAAGTTACCAATCGGCAGAAAAAGTATCGGACGACCGCGCAAAAAATGGAGTGACAACCTTTCATAGAGGTATTAATTAACCAATGAACAAGCAGAATTGGAAAAAATTTTTCACCAAGTAACAAGAAACAAAATTTGTTTAATTTATTAATATTTTGTATTTTGAGAACGATTTCTAAAGTGGAATATTCCCATTAAAAGCAGTCATTGAAAGATATAGAAATACACAAGACCGACAATGAAATCAATTTAAATGCAAATTCACTTTCACTTAAGAAAAAATAGATACCCCACTAAAAAAGATGCAATCACAATAATAAATTTGGTTTAATATATCTGGGGCTTGGTTCACTAAGGGCGGATGTCACGTTTTTGGCTAATTTTACTTTTTTGTGGCTTTCGTACCCTGAAAATGAGCTCTATTCAGAGAACCATAACCAGATGTCCAAATCTCAACCGTTACAATTTTAGAGTTTTGTCAAACGTTGGGTGTCCAATTATACTGGTGCACAGAAGGCGTATTTGGACATCACTCTATTTTTGTTTATTACAAAAGGCGGATGTCCACAAAATAATGAAACTACGGGCAGTTGTCCTAGTGCGAGGTAGCTATGTAAACTACTATGTGGATTTTGTCTTGTCATATAGTTTGAGGTTATGTGTTGTAAACTGTATTTCGCCGATCTAGTTTTAGACGTTTTTAGTATCAAAATTTGAACTTAGGAGAAACAGGAAGAGGTCTAAAAATCCTAAATGCTTTAAAAGCGACGGAAAACAGTAGCCAAACATCTGAAATTGAAGGTACGTTTTAGTGTATTAAATTTTTTCTGCAAATCACGTACGATTATACCTTTAATCCCATCAGAAAGTAAGAGTAATTAAATGCCTTAAAAGCAGGGTTTGTTGATAATATGCTTTAGTACAATAATGTGTATTACACATTTTTCCCACATTTTTAAAATATTTTGAGTTATACAGTGTGCTTCAATATATGCGTAATGAATCAAACAAGAATTTTTGTGATAGGCCGTCTTTTTATTTTTTAATAATTATAATTTCGTATTATTTTTAGACCATCAAATTTCTAGCATGTTTATGGCAATTTACTACTAGAAAGTTTCACTTTAATATCTTCGATTGGTCTGTCTTACATTTATAACACAACATGCATAATGTAAAGTATTGTTAAAATGTGGAAAACATGCTACAATATCATAATAATAAAGCAGAACACTGACAAATCTTATCTTAAAAGCACATAATATTTCGTTTCACCTTAACTGTATATTTGTGTTTTTAGGTACCGCTTAAGGAAAGACTACTAGTTCCAATACGGACAGGATTGTACAGTATGATTCAGAAAATGAACTATACTCTTCTGACAGTGAACCATTTTTCTCTGATAATGAGACGGATCCAAACTATTTTCCCAGTGGAGAAGAAGAAGATGACAGTTTTGTGAATGAAACAATAAACAAAGCAGTTCGAAATTAGTTTCAAAAAATGAAAATGGACAATAAAGAAGTAGATAATAATGTAATAAAAGAGGAAGACGCAGCAAATAAGTCTGAAAAATTTAAATCCAGGAAACGGAAATTTATACCAGAACAATGGGAAAAGAACTTAAGAAAACAACAGAGACTGACAATTCTGCTACTATTTCCAAGAATTGACCAAGAAATAATAGACAAGAAGGGCTACGGAAGCTGAGTTACGAATATCGTTTTACACTAAGAAATGAAATAATCTCTGTGTGTAAAATGATGTTTCTTAATACCTTGTCAATAGGAGAGAAATTTTTAAGAAACAGTATACGGAATCATGACGACACATCCTTGTCTTCACCTGACAAAAGACAGAGATGTTTACTGAAGGTTACAGATGCAGAAGAACAAGAAATTATTTTAAAAGAAAAGGAAGTCCATCATAATGAATCACAAATAAGATATACAAGTAAACAAGAAGACAAAATTATATCTAGATTAGAGGGTTCTAAGGAAAAAGTTTGTACAATGGACCTTCAAAAGTGCTTAACCCCACTCCTTGCCTTACAATGCACAGAGCTTTTACAAATTAAAACTTTGGATCCTAAATTTTACAATTTGTGACATGACACTGGCTCAGACACATTCTATGGTATGGAATGAAAGTACAGGTAAGAGAGGAAGTGACGAAATTGCTTCTGGTTTATTTAAATGGCTATCAGTTTTACCGGAAGATGTAAAAGAAGTAAAATTTTGGTCACATAATTGTCTTGGCCAGAATAGAAACATTAACATTTTGTTTTTCTACTCATATGTTATGCATACATTTTCGTATATCAAAAGTGTGAATCAATGTTATGCATAAATTTCCGTATATCAAAACTGTGAATCACAAAATTCTTTTAAGAGGACATACCCACATGAAAGTGAATGTGGCACATTTTGTTATAGAACATAAAAAACAACACACAAAAACTATGGACATATGTAAAACTCATGACTGGGCACAACTAATTCGTTTTTCGTGTCATAAAATTGTCATTGTCTATGAAATGGAGTTAAAGGATTTCCTGTCATTTGACAGTCTAGGAAAACTACTACTTCTCCATTTGTCGTTAGGAAAAAGAATTGCAACAGTGAAGAGTTCCTTTTATCAAAAGTTTGCAATCTAAAAAGGAGCTTCCAGGACTCGTAAATTACAAAACTAGTTTTGATGATGCCGCTTTCAAACAAGTGAGCAACCTCAAAAGGTTTTGGTTATTCCTGACACTATTCCTGTTTTATCAAATAGTCCGAGACGTACTTCCATACAGAAATATCGACACTAAAATACTTTAGCAATCTTCCTCATGGCCAGGGCGAGAGTCAAGAAGATGATTAAACAGTTTCTCTAATTTTTCTTTAAGTTTATGTTTTGTTTGTTAGTTTGGTATGTTTTTTTTCATTATGCAATATTTTATAGCCAATAAAAATAATATTTTATATTTATTTCATAGGACATCCGCCCAGTATTTTTTAAAATGCAAAAGCCACATGTCCGTCGCCATTTTTTTTTCTGTAGCTTGTGTTAACTTTTTCCATTTCATTTGTATGTTAGTTTTATGTTTAAAAATAAAGTGTAGTTTCTATACAATAATGTATTATTTCCTGATAAAGATTTTGGTAAAATGTCCATAGTATCTTTTAAATCATAGTATTTGGGCTTTCCTGTAAAATTTACTCTGAGATAGCGCG
>NW_027313221.1:0-23061 GCF_040954645.1 Diabrotica undecimpunctata | reverse complement strand
ACGCGCTATCTCAGAGTAATAATTTGATAGAGAGTGATTTAGATTATGGATGTCAAATATTATTAGATTGTCCTAAGGCGCTTATTAACAGGTTAGATAAATTACAATATAAGAGTATTCGTATCATAACAGGATGTATGAGATCTATCCCTATTCATGCATTGTTAGGCGAAAGTGGTCAAATTTCTCCCAAGTACATATAGAAATGCCTTAATTCTAAATTCCTCCTAAAAAATTTTATGCTTCTTAATAATCCAATAATTTCTGCCTTGAATCAATTACAGATATCAATGCAAACAAATCACAATTACTGGAATAAAAAAAGTATCCTTCTCTTAGTTTCCATCATGAATAAATTCCAGCATACCCTAAATTTATTTTCTAGTGACTCATTTCCGTGCCATAATTTTGAATTAGGATATCAATTAACTTCTATCCCTATTAGGAATGTGCAATCTAATAAAGGTGATAAGCATGCATTAATTTAATTTCAAAGAATCTCACTTGACAATACACTTCACACTATAATCTTTACAGATGGGTCAGTTGATAAAAAGGGCTCAGCAGGATTTGGGGTTTTTTTACTCATACTGTAGTAAACTACTTACACAGACTTAAGTTTGCACTGCAGAGATTATTGCAATTAATCATGCGGTTCAATTTATCTTGGAGAAGGATATCAAGAAGAACCTAATCTTGTCTGATTCTAAGAGTGCTATCCAAAAGATAGGGAGAACATCTAACTCAATGAAAACTGAACATACCTCTACCATGACCAAAAGGGGCAATATATAAGCCAATCAACAGAACATCAGTATAATTCTGGCATCAAAGTTAAATTGCATTATTCAAACTACTTATTTCATATTAAAAAGCCCATTTGGACTCAAGAATGGAATTGAAACAGATCAAAAGGGTTATTTTATAGTAAAATAGTCAATAAATGGAACAAATCACCATGGTTCAGTCAATTTTCTTATAAAGACAGAAGGCATATCACCATGGTAATTAGGATAAGAACAGGGCATTATTCCACTCCAGTTCATTTATTCCGCATAGGTACGCTGGACAACTTATACTGTGAATGTGGTCAAATTGGATCTCTTAATTATATTATCCTAGAGTGTCCAATAAACGTTTCTCCAAATTTTGACTTCTACAAAGAATTGGTTAAAACAAAACTACAAACTCCTATAGTTATTGGCTCTCTCCTATCCAACCTTAATACTCAAAGACTAAATTTGTTCATTACTTTTCTTAATCTAGCCAAAATCAACATATAATATATATTCCTTTCTTATATTCTACTAAAGACAAATTCCTATTTTTTTTTTGGATCTAAGTTCTTTGACTATCATCCGCTGGTATCATTTCTGGTATATGTTCAGCTTGGTTGCTACTCCCAAGCGAGAAAAGTTTTATCCTGTGTTTTATCTATACTAACTGTTTGGCTCAAGAAGAAAAAGTTTCAACACAGTGTTCATTCAATATAAAATAATTTCAATTTAGATAGAATGGAAGGACTACTACAAGGAACTATTAACAGAACAAAGAACACAATTCATTGGAAAAGAAAACAGGCGAAGACGAAGCAGATTCCCACAACAAGAAATAGAAATAACAGATAGGGAAATGAGAACGGCCATAAAAGCAATCAAACATAAGACAGCACCGGGACCTGGAGGCATCTCATCTGAGCTTATAAAATACGGATCAAAAAAAAGTACACCGGATGATACAATGGATATTTCAGAAAGCCATAAATGGAGAACAGCTCCCAAAGGAATGGACGGCGGCATATATGACATCTATATTTAAGAAAGGAGATAGAAAACGATGCGAAAACTACAAAGGAATAAGCGTAATATCATCAATAGGAAGATTATATGGGAAGCTACTGCGAAAAAAGATAGAGCCAGCGATAAAAGGCAAAATCGGGGAGGATCAGGCAGGCTTCACGGCAGTAAGATCATGCATAGACCACATGGACACACTGGAACAACTGTTGGAAAAGAAAAAAGCAAAAAATAGAGATATACACTTGGCATTTGTAGACCTGATAAAGGCGTATGACTCTGTACCAAGGTCAGAACTATGGGAGACAATGTACAAATTAGAAATACAACCGGAACTCATAGAAGCTACAAAAGCTCTGTATAAAGAAAATAAAGTGTCCATTAAAATGGGAACAAGAATCATAGGAGACTTCACCACAACAAAAGGGCTCCTGCAGGGTTGTTCCATATCTCCAACCCTATTCAAAATATACTTAGAGAAGCCTTGACTACATGGAAAAGAAAATGCGAAGGCATGGGAGTACCGGTACGAAACGAATACTTATATACGTTAAGTTTTGCAGACGATCAAGTAGTGATTGCACAATACCAAGACGACCTCAGCTACATGATGAAGAAACTACAAGAAGAATATACCAAGGCTGGCCTAGATATTAACCTCGCGAAAACAGAGTACCTATCTACAAGTGAAGAAGACATAGAAGATCTACAGATTGATGACAACGTAACAATCAAAGGAAAGGATAAATTCAAATACCTGGGGCTTATAATTACGAAAAAGGCAACGAGGAAGAAATTACACAAAGGTTAGGACAAACAAGAACAGCAATCCGACAACTTAACTCAGTATGGTGGGATAGACACCTAAATATGAAGACAAAAACGCAGATTTATAAAACATTAGTGCGAAGTATTATGACATATGGGGCTGAAAATTGGATCATAAACAAGAAAAACAGCAGTAAGATAATAGCAACAGAGATGGAATGCCTGCGAAGATGCTGCAGAGTAACAAGAAATGACGAAATAAAGCAAAGAACATCAATAGAAACAGACATACTAACATATATAGAACAAAGTGGTATGGACATGTAAGAAGAACTAGCGACAGCAGGGATAAAGAGAATAACCGAATGGAGCCCCATAGGAAGGAGGAAAAGAGGACGACCCAAAAATCCTGGAGGAACGAAGTAGACGACGCCATGAGTAAGAGAGGACTGAACGATGCAGAATGGAACAACAGAGAGAGATGGAAACGGTTGAGCGAGGGAAGGCAGTGAATACTGTAGAATCCCTAAATATATATATATATATATATATATATATATATATATATATATATATATATATATATATATATATATATATATCAATTTATATGGGGATATTCGATTGTCTAGATCAAGTTGAGAATATCCCCCTGAATCAGCTGGGCAAATTATCCCTTGGGATATTATCTAATAAAGGAAGAAGAAGAAGAAGGTAACTATAGGTTCTTTGTGTAAAACCTGTGTTTATATATGTGCGAAGAACCAGCAAACGAACTTTAAATAACTTTTAATTATTTATTAAAGAATTATTACTTTAATACATGCTAGAAGTTTCTTATGTATTAGACAAAATATATGCGTAATCGATTTGTGTATTTCCAACTTTAATAGGTAGGCCTATAGCTGTAATTTAAACAGGTGTACATTAAAAGGCCTCCTGCGTATAGAAATTTAAATCAAATAAGTTGTCTATTATTCTACTTTAAAGAGTAAAATTCAATGGTAAAACATACTTCAAATGTGGTATACAATGTTACTTGTTATACAATTGATATCTAAAAATATTTCACAAATTGAATTCAAAGCACAATTTTTGTATTGTTAATCTGGAATTTTGGTTATTACGTTTGGAAAGTATGTTCGATGTCGAAACATCAATTTGGTAAATGTGCGTTGTTTTTGGAGTGGAATTAAAGTTGTTGAATAGATTTATAGTCGGTTGTACTGTTAACAATATTAGTATGAGAGGAGACTACTTTTGTTTAAAATATTGTATTTACATGGAATTAAAGCATAATTGATTGTAATAAAATTGCGTGTTACATTATTTGTTTTTGACGTTTCTATTTCTAGTCTGAAATCGTTTTTGAAAAGATATATTTTTTTTTTTTATGATATAATTATAAATTAGGAAATTAAGAGTTTATGTGAATACACCTTTAAACTACCAAGTGTCAGTTCGACACTTAAGCTAACATAATTAAAAAGAAGACGAGATCAACATGGTTATGTGAATGAATTGTTATTTTGAAAATATGTATGTAAGAGTTAGTACTCATTTTGGTAATTAAACTATCACAATAAATAACAGTTTATATCCCAATAAAGTTTATTTTCTGTCATCTTACAACTGACTGATCAACATAGGACCTTCTTAACACAGGATTTGGTACCTTTTGTGCGAAGAAAAAGAACTCTCCAACTTGTGAGACTGTTGTTTTGAGTATTTAGTGCATAAAATTAACACTGACCAATTGAGTATTCTTTTATACTGCCTTGCTGTGCTAATTTTCCAACATTTTTGTTTAATTGTGCTGCATCAGTATCAGTCTGGAGTATCCCGTGCTTTGAATATTGCCTAATGAGCAAGTATAAACTCAGAAATGCTTTTAGTTTAACAACAATTTCAGAACTTAGCTCAGAATCAACAAATTGATTTGACTATTGTGAATCATCTATAACCATCCAACAAGAAGAAGCTGCTATTCCATGTATATAATGACGACCAATGAGCAATATTAAAGTTTAAGTGCTAGCATGACACAAGTTGCCCAAAATCAGGCCCAAAACCCTATTAAAGTGGAAACTTTTTAAATTGTTTTTTCAGATTTCCTGGCAATAAAAATGAAGATATCGAAGCATCCATAATGATTTTTAAAGACTGTATTATCATTTCATATGAAAATGCAATTAAAGGTTTGCCAAATAGATTTCAGAGAGATCAAACTCAATATTTTGCTGATCTTGTAGAAAAAGCAAAAGCAATCTAAAAAAAACCCTAAAAATAAATTAATTACATTGGTTGGGCATAAATCCTTTGTAAATGATGACAGCAAGTCTACCAAATTAAGACTAACATGTCAGTTTTGTAATAATTTTGGACATATTTAAGATAATTGTCGTAAATTCTCCGCAACTCAACAAAGATCCAGCACAAACTCCAGCTCTTCTTAAGATTCAAATGGATTTAGAGTTACCTGCTATGGACGCGGAGCACCTGGTTATATGAGGTCATAATGCCCTCCTTGTCACAGTTTAAGTAATAAACCCACTTCTTTAAATTAAGATACTATCATTTGCCCTTTAAGTCTAGATTTGCTTTACATAAATATTTCTGCAGTAGCCTTATGTTTAGACCTTTGATTAAAGTTATTATTATTGAAAGGCATGGGTTAATACATATCATTTCTGGTGCTATAAATATAATTGCAGGTAATATTTTATCCAGTTAACACGTGAAAATCCAATTGTCCAACCTCCTTATCGTCTTACATCTGCTCATAAGAAAATTCTGTTATCTTTATCAGATGACCTTCTAGAAGATGGAATCATTGAAGAATGTGAGTTCCTTTATGCATTCATAGTACTGTTAGTTCCAAAACTTAATGGAAATATGAGACTTTGTGTTGAGTATAGGCGTTCGAACAATATTACTGTACCTATTTAATACCCATTACCTAGAATTGATGATTTAATTAATTCTACTGCCAAGTCTGTTTTTATTACTACATTAGATTTAATATTGGATATCACCAGATACTAGTGAAGAAGGAAGACAGAGATAAAACATCTTTTATTACTCCTTTTAGTATATATAAGTATAATGCTATAGGACAGCACCAGACTCATTTCAACGGTTCATTGAACGTTTCAAATCAGGCTTGCCCCATATCTCTATGTTTGCTTATTTGGATGATCTCATACTAATGTTTCCTAGTGTTGAATGCCATTTAAAAGTTTTGGATAAAGTTTTTAAAATTCTAAAATTTAAACTTCACGTTAACGATACCAAATGTGATTTCAGCAACAATAAGGTAAAATATCTTGGACATATTGTTAATCAGGTGTTAATCAGGTTTCACTTGGTGAAAAAATTTTTCTAATAATTTAATTTTATTTGACATATTTATATTGCTATAAAAGAAAAATACCATACAGAAAAGGATGTATGGTATTTTTATCAAAAAAAAAAAAATAAAAAATAGGAAATACATTCTACATGTCAAAAACATTCAAACAACAAACACATCGAGATCTATTTTATCTAAAACTAAACCTAAAAATGAATAAGAAAGAACAAAGAACTGTATTTATAAAATACCTTATAAATTCGATTATTTTTATTTAGGCGAAACATCAAGACCTTTAAATATGAACATCAATCTTAAAAATACAAAATTTGATAGATCTCAAATATGAAAACATGCATGGAAAACTAAGCATAGGGTTAAAATGGAACAATTCAAGTATAGTCCTCAAAGAAACAGATGGTAAAAAGGGAAAAATAAGAGAAGCGTCTCTAATTATGCTTCTTCTTCTTCAAGTGCCATCTCCGCGGCGGAGGTCGGCAATCATCATAGCTATTCGGACTTTTGAGACGGCTGCTCTGAAAAGTTCATTTGATGTACATCCGTACCAGTCTCTCAGGTTGCGCAGCCATGACATTCTACGCCTCCCCATGCTTCTCTTTCCTTGGATCTTTCCCTGCATAATCAGTTCGAGCAAGGTGTATTTCTCTCCACGTCTAATATGTCCGAGATATTCCAATTTTCTTGTTTTAATTATATTTAAAATTTCTATTTCTTTATCCTTCCTCTCTTGTTTGTGACGTGTTCTGTCCACGATATTTTCAGAATTCTTCTATACACCACCCTAATTATGCCAAATGAGACCAATAGTGTCAATAAGGTAATAAAAATAAAATACCACTATTATTAAGTCAGTAATATACCGAGGATACATCATTATGTTTTTAAATAATATACATATAAAATCAGAGTTTGGTGTTTATTGAGAGTAAACTAAATGTAAGATCAAATACTTACCATGTCGGGATAGTATTATAAGGTTTTTTCCTGTTTCTTTTCCTCGTGATTTACTGTGGAATTACTAACAGGAGAATTTGACTGTCATCATGGCATGTGGTTGTCTTTTTAAAAACAAATCACATGCTATGAGTTTTTCTGACGAATATTTCCAAATTAGTTCATTTCATGTAATCGAATGAACTGTTTATAATAAAGTCGTCCCAGGAACGCAATATTGACAATGGAGGTGGCATTATAATAGACCGTGAATTTCTCTTATGGCACCTGCATAATACTTCGTACTCTACTAAATTTTATATTGTAGGTAAATCCCAAATAATGAAACGAATTTTCGGTTGCCAAAAACCTGTAAATACAATATTGTTGTTAACACATATTTTTTGTTACAGTGGAAGCAATCAAGATTATGTGGACAAAGATAATAAACGCATTTATTGCAGTTAAAATAGAAGAAAGACAAAAAGCGGTTAAGCAACAAAAAAAGTTGCATAGTGGGGATTCGAAAAATAATTGTCTTTTTTGATACCGCTTTTGGAAATAAGGAAAACTTGTAACAATTTAGAAAACAAAAACCAATGATAAAGATGTAGTAGTAGAACCAGATTTTGAATAACATTCAACAGAGTTATTAGATAACATTGTAAAATTAACTAAGATGAAAGGGCCTAACAGATCTCGGCTTGTTACATTCCGCTACAAGTCAAAAACGTCAGAACCCTGCATATGAAATTTTTCAAATCATAAAGCAAAATGCAGCAATAAGTATAAAACGATATGACAATAACGTAACTAACTAATTTGGATGAGGTAGATATGTTCTATTTATGTATGACGAAAACAGTAAAGAAGCTTCCGTAAGAACAAGCCAAAATACATATCGCTCTTTGCCAACTTGTATCGGAGGCCGAAATTCGAACAATAGCTGGGAACTCTGGAAAATACACAACTACCTCTTCATTAGGTTATGTATCCTCTTTTATATCCCGGTCTTCCATAAGTCCCATGTCTGATCCTGGTCAAGGTTCCGCAATGCCAATATCTGCTACACATTTCTCTTCATATCTGTCAACGTCCATCTGTTTGTCATACACCAATAAATATAATAAATTATAATTTATCTAATATATATATATATACTTTAATAAATTAAATAATACTCGATAGATAATTATACTCGAGTGACGTAGTATATTTTTTTGCTTACCTCAAACAAATACAGTCTATCCCAAACCCTTCTTTCAATACGTCATTAATTTTGACGTCATATAGGGTTTTAACATCGAGTTAGAATCTATGGAGAAGCTATGAGCATATTAATGTGTATTAAAAAGGGCGTAGGTAGGCGTGGCTAACCATAATACCAATACGGCGATGGGATCATAGCCGTACTCAATAATATTAAAACTACTATAAAAACATGACTAATCTAAAAAAGTTCAATACATTTTTAATAAACTATGATTTATTTATCTTGCCATAAGCACTAAAAACACGATAAATTATACAGAAACATAAATTAATACAGTCAAATACTATTAATTTATTAAAATCATGAATGTGTTGCTTGTGTGAGTCCATTTCAAAAGGTAAAAGAAATAATAAATTAGACTTACTCACAATCAATTTAATTTAATTAATCAGACGACCGGTTTCGCTTTCTACAATATGCAAAGCATCTTCAGGTCACGATACAAAGTTAAGTAAATAATTATTTTCAGCATTTATTTAACTTTGTATCGTGACCTGAAGATGCTTTGCATATTGTAGAAAGCGAAACCGATCGTCTGATTAGTTAAATTAAATTGATTGTGAGTAAGTCTAATTTATTATTTCTTTTACCTTTTATTAATTTATTCTCTGAAGTATGGGTCATTACTTTGTTTACATATTTGTATACTAACCTGTAGAACGTTATTCCTGAAGATTTTTTATTAACATTGCTTCTGCTACTGCAACTACGTTGAGAACAAGAAACCATTATTATGCACTATCACAATATATTATTACAATCTTAACAATATGACCGAATTAAGATCGTTTTTAGTCACGTGATGCCCTCTCCATAGATTCTAACTCGATGGGTTATAAGAATGTCAAGAATTATTGCATGACATTTTAGTTAAATCTGACAGTTGCAGGATCGTTGTCCAATATCAAATCTTCAGAATTCATATCCGAAATTGGACAGTATAATTTTATCACCCAGTAGACCGAATGAATCTATTTGTTATTAAATACACACACGTAGTTAATTAGGTTACATACACATTTGGTCAATTATAAATAATAATTTGGACATACTCTGAGATAGCGCGCAAAGTTAAACAATTTACATAAATTAAATACACATATCACGCTAGGTACGCGAAAAATATTGACCCAAATAGAATTTATATAAAACTAATATCTCTTGACTAGAGAAGCATTCAATCAATATTCACTCAACGAACATATAGTCTTCAACGATCAACTTCATCAGTCTCTACTCAAAGTAATCCCGGGTCTACACCCATAGTGTACGTCTCAACAATAAACTCTGCTACTATTATTTGGTGTTTCCATTACAACAGAACGAACATCTTCACTGAGCCAACGAAGGGAATTTGTTCATGGTCCTTCGAGCCGGATTTCGAATAAAGGTGTTACTCGAAAAAGGAAGAATTCGAACAGAGCACCAACTAATAGGAAATATGATACAAGGCGTACGAGAAGTGTGTCATGAGATAAAAATCGTGAATTGTAAGGATATAATAGAGAAGTTAGAGGAAGGACAAAGAAAGGCGGAGTCAGTAAGCGAGGGGCTGACAGTAGAAATAAAAGGAAGGGAAAGAAGAGGAATATTAGGAACAATATTAACCTCAGTATTTGGAGTCAATGACGAAGCCTACAGTAACATTGAAGCATTAGATAATAACCAAAAGGAGCTAATAAAGGAATCACAGCACCAGGCGAAGATAATGTTAGAAACAATAACATCAATCAATCACACAGAGAACAGGATAAACGAGCAAATGAACAAGTTTAACAAAGCACTAATCACAGGTCTACAAGAAATATCTAAAGGATTTAACGAAGTAGAAGACAAAGCACAAAAACTAGAAACCGAATATAGCACGTTACGAATACAAACGATAGCATTACAAGTTATGGACTTCATAAACGAATATACTCAATTTTACGAGGGAATATTAAACCTTCACTATAACCACGGACACTTCATTGATATAGTGAAACCGGGTGAAATAACCAAATTAATAGGGAAAGCAGGGCAAATACTGCCTCAAGGGGTCGAAATACGACGACAACCCATTATAGAAACAGAAGTCAGTCATGACGACAGATATATAACAGTCATCGGCTACTTCATAGTGACAGGGAAAAATAAGTACAGCATGCTCAAAGTCACGGCCATACCACTTAACGTTGAGGGGTCGGTGTTGCGCACATTTGTCGCCCCAAGGAATCTACTGGTCGTAGATTATAACACACTGCACTACTTCGAATTGACCACGGAAGATAGAGAAAGGTGCTTACTGTTGACAAAGGCGCAGATAGCGTGCTCACCAACGGCTATAAGAAACATGGATACCCAACCAAACTGCATACTAGAAGAAATTTATGAGCGATCTAAGAATAGCACATGTCCAGTGGTAGCCAGGACAATACAGACAGCTCAATGGAGTAAGATGGGTACTCCCAACCTCTGGCTAGTTATCACGCCAGTCACGATACACATATCCATTATTTGCGATGGAAATCGGAGCGAAAGAGTACTGGAACGAGTCACATTCCTGAAGCTTTCACCCAAATGTATCGCCCAAACGAAAAATATTACATTACTCCCCACTAGCAGTGGGGTGGACAGAGCAGTGACGAGTTACCTGAAGTCGCCAATCACTCCCGTGGCCCAACTGGTGGCGAGGACACCCCGCAAGTATAACACGCCTCTAAACACCTACCTTGACATACCAGGAGGAGAGCTACGTCATGTGTTACTTGAGGAGGAGAGTCTGGAACAAGAAATGACGCATACGCAGTGGCGATCGATTCACAAATCTAATTGGCATTATTTTGTGGCCACCGGGATCATTACTATAATGGTAATAATTGGGATACTCACGTTATGGAAGTACCGTCCTGTTGCACGACTATGTCGTTCAGGGAATCCACAAACTCAGACTAACGAACAGAAAGTACCTGTATTAGTTAGTAATCGGCACAACAATGTACGGTCGACTTCCCAAGTTGACATCCCACTTTCCACATTTTCATCCAATTGCCCTAATTTTAATCTAGAGATAGAGTCGGACATTGATAGCTAGGGTACGGTTGGAAGATTTTGATTATTCTTAAACTATTTATAATTTATCATGTTTGAATTTTACTATGTTATATAATACTTATATGTAAACTTTGAGTATTGACACTTGGGCCAGATTGCCCGATTCCGCAGTATGTCCAATATCAAATCTTCAGAATTCATATCCGAAATTGGACAGTATAATTTTATCACCCAGTAGACCGAATGAATCTATTTGTTATTAAATACACACACGTAGTTAATTAGGTTACATACACATTTGGTCAATTATAAATAATAATTTGGACATCAGTCAAAAGTACTGACAAAGTTAAACAATTTACATAAATTAAATACACATATCACGCTAGGTACGCGAAAAATATTGACCCAAATAGAATTTATATAAAACTAATATCTCTTGACTAGAGAAGCATTCAATCAATATTCACTCAACGAACATATAGTCTTCAACGATCAACTTCATCAGTCTCTACTCAAAGTAATCCCGGGTCTACACCCATAGTGTACGTCTCAACAATAAACTCTGCTACTATTATTTGGTGTTTCCATTACAACAGAACGAACATCTTCACTGAGCCAACGAAGGGAATTTGTTCAATCGTAATCGGCTAAATGTGAAAAGGTTATTTTTTTTTAAATATGGAATAAAAACTTTAACAATTCAAAACTTTTAATTTACGTTAGAGGTCCCGTCTTATATATAAATTTTTATTGCCTATTATATTGGAACGGCAGCTTGTCATAATTTCTATTCTATGCATTCCAAGGAAAGTGCTAAATTAGCTAAGATTTATTTATGGATTTATTATTATTTATTACAAACATCACGGAATTGTAATGTTTGTTTATTTAAAATAACGCTTCTTCCTAAAATCTTTTAAGAGTTGAATACGAGATAAAAATTTTTACTGGCAATTGCAAGGTATCAAGTCAAACATTCCTGTGATAAAATAGCATCGATTGAAATCAGTCATATTCGGATAAGTAACGTTCAGATAAGTTTCTATGGCAGTCAATAACTTAAATTTGTGAAGATTTATCATTAAATAGTGAAAATAGTTTAAATAGTGAAGCAGTTGATTTTTGAATTAATCTATCAGTTCCGGTATTCAGATGAAATAGTGTTAATGAAGTTTAGTTAAAAAACGAGATACCGAATGTAAGTTTACCTTTTTTTTTAAGAATAACAAAAAGGATATTATATTTCAAACAATCCACAATCCGAGTCAGAATCTGATTCATTAAAATCAATAATTAAAGGGGACACGTGGCCTGCATCAATTATATCTCACATTTCAAGAAAATGTCGTGGTTCTAAAAAGAACCATTTAAATACCTATAAATATTCATAACTGTAATAGTTTAAGATATTTCCTCAAGATCATTCCTGAATTTACAATCTGATTCAGTATCTGATTTGTTAAAATCAATAATTATATGAGATATGTGGCTGGCATCATTTTTTTGGCTGTTTCCCAGTATTCATTTATGATATCTTATGCTTGTCTTACATGTTGTTTCCATTTTTCTGGTGTAACCTTAAATTTAACCACAATTATTATCCAATTATTATCTTATTATCTATGAATTTTAGTACGCTTGAATTATCTGTTCTAATGCTTCTTTCCAAATACTTCTTACAGTACTTTCATTTACAGTACCCGCAGAACTTAGTTTTGCATACTATCTTTTAGAATCTGACCAAACATTCTCAATTGGGTTAAAATAGCAATAATATGGAGGCAATCTCAATACTCTATGACCATGTCGAAGTCCCAGTACATCTAATCTGTAGAATAAAACAAATATAATCTCATATATTAAATATCTTTTTTTTATTTACAAACTTGCATCAGCCTGTAAGGCTGTTATCGAAAAAAGAAAAAGTATAAGCAATAAATATTCTTAAAGTGCGGTGCCAAAGTGATTATCCAATATCTAAAATCAATAAACTATTTATACAAAATTTAATTGTTAAGCTATTCAATTATTAAATATCTTTTAATACATACTTGACAACTTTATTTGGTAAATGTTTTTTTACCATCTCCAATAATTCTAGTTTCATCATGATTGGTCAAACACGTGTTTATCTCCATTTTAACCATTCTACTAAAGAGTGTTTAGTCCAACTTAAATTTGGTATTTTTTTACTATACTGGAGTGGTAAGGTGCATTGTCCATAATTAATAACGACTTCGGTTCTTCTAAATTTGGCAAAAGTTGTTATTCAAACCATTTTTCAAAATTTTCTGCATTCATCAAATCATGATAATCTCCAGTTTTTTTTCTTTTTTTGAAAATTGGACTGTAATTATTAATGAATTTATTTTTACCGCATGGAGTGCAATATATCGTAGATCTTCTCCGATCCTCTTTCTAACAGCATTAATGCTGCCATCTTGCCAACTCTTGCGTAATCCTCCCTTGCTATATATCCAGGTCTCATCCAAGAAAACTGTTTGTAACGGGTGTAAATCATGTTGATTTTTTTTTTAATTCTTTTAAAAACTGTAACCTTTTATATGCCACATGTGCTTGGTCCATTAGATATTTTCGATTTGATATATTGCAGTTTATCCATCTGAATTTCATATTTTTTAAAACCCTACTCAGTAATTTCATCTATGTCCCTCTGTTTTTCTTGAAGGTATAAAGAGTAACATATGCTTAAAATAAACAAAAAAACATGTAAAGACGCTAGTGTTATTTCAGTAGGTGAGTTCTAATATCATGTTCATATTTATTGGTTAATGAAAGTCCTAGATTATCACATACTGAAGTACTCATTGCCACTGTTTGAATGTTTGAATGCCTTCATTTGCCAATCGTCTTACTGTTGGTAACGAAACTTGTAACGCCTCGGCTAAAATGTATATTTATACTACTATTCATATTTTTTAGAATAATTTAAAACTTACTTCACGAACGGCAGAAACTGGTAATAAACTTGTCCCAGCCGCTTTTTCTAATTGAAAATAATTTAATAATTTTAATATTAGACTCTGTTCTTTCTCGGTATATCTCGTCATATTTAAAATATTTTTATGACAATAAAAAAAAAATTAAATTTTCACTGTAAAATGTCTGAAAATACTTATCTGTAATGACAGTTATCATTTTATCAGTTGACATCGTGAAAGTACTGTCACGATCTAGACCATCTGCGTCAAATTATATTTATGCTCATCATTGATTGGATATCCATTTAGCGTATTCTAAACTCCAACCAATTATACATCTGTAAACAGAATTCGCTTTAATATGCAAATACCCGTAAACTATACATAGTTTTTTAAGTTCTATGTATAATAGTCACAGACTCACGTTTTTTTTGTCACTTCTAGCTTAATGCGTTAGAGAGAATTCGATCAACTATGACGCACTGAAAGAAGGGTTTGGGACGAACTATAGCTAGCCTGTTTTTGATACCAATTGATTGTCGAAATCTCGTATTAATGTTTTTTATTCTGTCGTTTTTCCAAAATATTCATAAGGGTACGAAATTCGCCATCACGCTCATTCTTTAAGTTGACTTCATGTAGCTATATTTTTCTAAATTTTGCAGTTTTGTGCACATGTAATAGCCGTAGCTAATTGATTAAATTCTTCTTTAACCCCCCGGCAGCCACGTCTTTTAAAGTGACATGAGTGGACACACTGCGGTACTTAATGTCGCACATAGAAAAAATGGTATCAAACGTTAGAAATTATCAAAACTTTGTTAGAAAAATTCGTAAACGACGCAAAAAAGTGTTAATTTTAGCAATTTATTGTATGACTTTAACATAAGTAACGACTTAGGCGCAAAATATAAAAACTTATAGTCAGTCTTACAAAAATTTCACAACAAAGAAAACGTTTACAAAAAAAATATTCTCACACAAGGTCCCAAAAAAAAATCTAAATACAAAATAATTAAATTAGTCTTTCTCCATTGAAGGATACACATATTACACTATTATATATTCGTTACTATGATTTTTGCAAACAAATTGGCATGAGTCACAGGAAACAGTTGTTTTATTGTTTTTATACGAACTGCATATATGGCGCCGTGCACTTCTGCTTTGGTTTATCGTGCTGGTGGGTTCTTTAGTAGTTTGAAAAGGCAGCAGAAATTCTCTTACATCTTTTGAAATTGTTAGTATCTTCGCTCGGTCTTTTAAATGATCCCTCATTAGGGAGAAACCTAATTCAAGTAAGAATTTTCTTCCGCTTTGTGGCGACATATTTGGCTTAGTGCAATTATAAATATCTTTGGAATTTATTCCAGGTAAATCTAGTATGCGAAAAAATATTGCTAATGGCCATCCTCTGGTAATCCTTTGTGTTGTGTAGGAATCACATTTTTGGTCAACTGTATCGACGCCACTTTTTGTTTGATTGTATTCTAAAATCATTACTGGTTTTCCAGTATCTTCGTCCATTTCATCTGTATCGATCATCTTTCTTCTTGTAGTTCCTTCTATCGGAGGTTGGCTATCATCACAGCTATCCGTACCTTATTGGCGGCTGCTCTAAAAAGATCTACTGAGCTGCAACTATACCACTCTCTTAGGTTTCTCAGCCAGGAAATTCTTCGTCTTCCTATGGATCTTTTACCCTTGACTTTACCTTGCATTATGAGCCTTAATATCTCATATTTCGAACCTCTGGTAATGTGGTCTAAATATTCCAGTTTTTTTGTTTTAATGTCCTTTATGACCTCGCAATCCTTTTGTAGCCTTCATAACACTTCTGCGTTTATAACTCGTTGGGTCCATGGTATTCTCCATGGTATTCTCTCTCTCTACCATCGCTCATGGTAGAGAGCAATAATACAGCTTTATTTCTTTTAGGAACATATGAAACTAGGGACATAAATATTATCTTGGAACCCAAATATTGAAGAAGCAATAGCTCGTAGTTTATTCGAAAGAAATTGGGGAGGAAGTTCTTTTTTGTTTTTCTTCAAGGTGCCAATATCTTTCAGGCTATTGTTCATAAGTTAATCATCTAAAGGATAACTATTATAATAATTATCCACAGTTGTATTTGTTTTGGAGTTTTTTATGGGAAAAACTAAACGCTGTACTATATCGAATGGTTTATTTGAACATTTGTAGGGTTCGTCTCTTTGTATTCCACAATATATCTCGTAATTCTAAGTATAGTAAGACCTGCTAAGGCAAAGGCATAGTGTTTTATGCCATATTTGGCTAGTTTTTGTGGCATGTATTGTAAAAAGCCACATCACATCGTCCTCTAAAAGGATGAAGCATTTCGTCTATAGTGACGTATTTCCCCAAACAGTTACTACTCATACAATTATTTAGAAAATCTGTGTATATACTTCTAATTGCAGCTAATTTATCATTTTGTTCACGATCTTTTCGTGTCCTCACATCATTGAAACGAAGAGCACGAAGGAGAAAGAGGAATCTTTTGTAACCAAATGCAACTCTGGCCCGTATCATCAATCTTTCATCCTTTCGTCCTTAAACGTTTACATCATTTCCTTAAGAAACGAATCTAATAGATTCAATACGTTTTTTGCATTACCTTTTGGTCCAGAAACTTCCTTCATAATATTTTTTGCTCTGGTTTTATTGTCATAAGCTATTGGGGTACTTTTCCAAATTGTTTCTTTATCCTTGCCCATATAAAATTGGTAAATTTTAAAAAAAATTTGTTTTATACCTGAATCACTAAAATCAGCAATAGCTTCGTCAAAATCAGACAGATTTTCCGCAATCTCTTGCCACTCGATCTCTGTCAAATACTTAACTGGCCTTTTTGTACCCCTAAAATGACAAAAAGTACATCAATTAATTTAAGTAATATTCATTTGACTCTCGACCTGTAAACATTGATACGAATTAGGCGAAAGTTTATAATGGTGATTAAAAACGGACTTCGGACTCGTTCTTATTGTCACTATCGCGTATCAAGTGGATATACTATTTATAAACTATTTAAAAATTAAAATATACAGTTTTAACAATTAAATGAGTGCTCCACCAGATTTATCGGTGAGTGCCCTTATCGGTCCTTATACTGCTACTGTCAATGGTCAACCTATAAATATTCAATATCAACATCAGCAAATTTAACTAGAATGCCCAAATGTCCTTTTTTCACAAAATTTACAACCAAATTCAGCACACATTTTAAATAATCCACCAACAATAATATAATATGTTCCTATCCAAGTACTATCGCAATTCTCACCAAACTGTCAATACAATCCTAAAATAAAAACCTCAAAATAAAGCTTCTGATTCTGCTGAGATGAGACATACATTACAAAGTAAAGGAACTTCAGTGGAAATCAGCGACATTGAGTCATCGGACATCCACGAATGGCAAACTATACAACATAGTAACAAAAAACGTAAAATTAATCCTCCAGCACCAACAGAAAATGAAGACACGGTAGTAACCAGCAATAAACTTCAGATTATACAAAATGAAAACGAAAACGAAAACAATAACAGTACAGAAAATACCAGCGAAACTCCAGCAGCCTCTAAACCCCCACCAATTTTTATATATGGTGTTACCGAATACAATAAAATGGTTAATAACCTATCGGAAGTAACAAAACCAGAGACATACTATATTGTACAGCATTAAAAAACAACACAATAAAAATGAATTCTCGGGACTTTGAAACATACCGAAAACTGGTAAGAGATTTAAACAGCAAAAAAATTGTGCATCATACGTACCAAATGAAAGAGGGTAGAGCATACAGACTTGTAATTCGTAATCTACATCATACAGTGCCCATTAATAATAAAGAGTAAAATAGAAAAACATTGAGTACGCAATATTGTAAATGTAAAACACAGAGTAAGCAAGGACCCTCTAATGATATTCTACGTTGATATAGAACCTAATCAAAATAATAAAAAAATATATGAAATTCAATTTATAAACAACGTGAAAATAGTTATTGAGCCACCATATAAAACGAATAATATTGTCCAGTGTACCAGATGCCAATTTTCTGGACACTCTAAGACATCTGTAATAGACGTTATCACTGTGTCAAATGTGGAGGCAATCATATTTCAGCCGATTGTAAAAAAACCTAGGGACACATCTGCCATGTGCGCTCTTTGCAATAGAGCACACAACGCAAATTACAAAGGATACATGGTATATAAAGAGTTAATAAGCAGTAGAAAAAGAGCAAGAGGAGTATCATCGTACACTCCAGCGAAAAATCAACTGCAATATAACAGAAATACAGTACAGAATAATCCGAACCTAAGCAATCAAAATCACGCGACTTACACACAAGCAACAGGTGAAACAAATGTAAATAATGTCCATAATAATACGAACTCATCATCATCATCATTTTGGCTTTACAACCCTGTGTGGGTCCTAGCCTCCCCAAGAATTTTTCTCCAGTCGTCCCTATCCATCGCCTTCCTCCGCCAAGCACGTATTTCCATATTTCTCATGTCTTCATCGATGTTATCTAGGAATCTTGTTCTGAGTCTTCCTCTTCTTCTTTGACCAATAGGTCTATCAAGGAGCGTTTTTCTAGCTGGGTCGGTTTGCTCCATCCGCATAACATGGCCTACCCACCTCAGACGTCCTATCTTTATGTGTTTTACGATATCTGGTTCCTGGTATATCCTATAGAGTTCGAAGTTGTATCGTCTTCTCCAGACACCATTTTCATTTACCGCTCCATAGATGCGCCTTAGTATTTTTCTTTCGAAACATCCTAACATGTTTTCATTGCTTTTTGTTAAAGTCCAGGTTTCTGAACCATATGTTAGGACTGGGCGTATAATTGTTTTGTAGAGTTTTACTTTTGTATTTCTTGATATAACTGTAGATTTAAAAAGGAGATTAAGCCCAAAATAGCATCTATTAGCCGTGCAAATTCTGCGGTTTATCTCTGCGGTAGTGTCATTTTCAGTATTGACGAGCGTTCCCAGGTATACAAATTCGTTAACTGCTTCGATGGCGTCATTTTCTATAACAAGTGGCCGTAGTGTTTGTGGTTGCGTACCTATTTTCATGTATTTTGTTTTGTTGGTGTTTATTATTAAACCCATTTTTGTAGCCGCTTCCTTTAATGCTACGTACGCCTCTCGTGCTGCGTTTTCCGTTCTCCCAACTATATTGATATCATCAGCATATGCTAAGATTTGCACAGATTTGTTATATATTGAACCGGTAGTTGTGATTTGTGACGTACGTATTACTTTTTCCAGAGCTAGATTGAATAGTATACAGGAGAGTGGGTCTCCCTGACGTAGCCCGTTATTTGTTTTAAAAGGTTCAGAGAGTTCCCCCTGGATTCGTACTTTGCATTCAACTTTTTCAAGGGTTAGTTTGGTTAAACTTACCAACTGATTTGGTACTCCTAGGTCTATCATTGCTCTAAACAATTCTCTTCTATTTACAGAGTCGTAGGCTGCCTTGTAGTCTATAAATATGTGGTGCGTGTCTACACCGTATTCCAGTGTTTTCTCTAGAATTTGTCTTAGGGTTGAAATCTGATGAATTGTTGATTTACCACCTCTGAAACCAGCCTGGTATTGTCCTATTATTCGCTCTGCATATGGTGCCATACGATGGTATAGTATATTGGAGAATATTTTATACGCTGCATTTAGGAGCGTAATTCCTCGATAGTTAGAGCATTCAAAGATATCACCCTTTTTTTGTATGGTGCAAAGTATTCCAATATTCCAATCATTGGGAAGGGACTTCTGTATCCATATTTCTTTTATAAGCTGCTGTAGGGCTATTATGATATCGTGGCCACCTTCTTTATATAATTCCGCTGGGAGATTATCTATTCCGGGTGATTTGTTTCTGGCTAGTTTGTTTACAGCGTCTTTAACTTTCAGGATCGTTGGTGGATCCTCCTCCCTCTCGTCTGCTCCGCTTACCTCGCAGCTTTCGTCTTCCGGGTTTTCTTCTTCCTCTATATTAAGTATCTGGTTAAAATATTCCGTCCATCGGTTTAGTACGTCTGTTCTTGTTGTTAAGAGATCGCCATTTAAACTTCTACATTGATTTGTGTTTGCCTTAAATTCTTTTCTGTTGATGTTAACTTTCTTATAGAATGTTCTGAATTCTTTCTCTCTGTTGAGGTTTTCTATATATTGAAGTTCCTTTTTTAAGTGGTTTCGTTTCTTCATTCTGTGTATTTTCTTTTCTTCTCTTCTCTTTGTCTGGTAATTCTCTATACTTGTTCTAGTTCGGCGGGTAAGCATTTTTGCATAGGCTTCATTTTTTTTTCTGTGTTGCGTCTTTGCATTCATCGTCAAACCAGTGATTTTTTCGGTTACAAGTTTCTGTTCCTATTTCATCTTGTGCTGCTGACTCAATATCTTCTCTTATCCTGTTCCAGAATGAGTCTATATCTCTCTGGTCTTCTTCGCCTAGACTTTGATTCCTTAACCTATTGGTAACATTTTCCCAGTACTGTTTTGCAACAGTTGCATCTCTCAGCTTCTGTACATTCCATTTCTTTCTATTTATTTCTTTTTCTTTGTTGGAGTTTGAAATTCTAGCCCTTAGTGTTGAGATCACTAAACAATGGTCTGAGTCTATGTTTGCGCCTCTATAACTTCTGCAGTTTATTATGTCCGTTCCGTGTCTTGAATCTATTAAGATGTGATCAATCTGACTAGTTGTTCTTAAATCAGGGGAGGTCCAGGTTACCTTGTGTATATTCTTGTGTTCAAAATAGGTGCTAGCGACGGTCACGATAATACGAACTCATACAACCAAAATCATGCAACTTACACTCAAATAATAAGTGGAACACATGTAAGTAATATAAACATTGGAGAGATGATTATTTTCCTTAACGAATTGAAAGCTATGTTTTCACAACTAATAAATCAAAATAGCGTCATCTTAAACATGCTTTCCACAGTCATAAATAAATTCAGTAATGGAACTTAAGTCACTACGAATTGCACAATGGAATGCCAACAACCTAGCTAACCATAACACAGAAATTACTAACTTTCTTAAACGTAACAAAATTGATGTTCTACTCATATCGAAAACCCATTTCACTGACAGAACGATGTTCAAGATCCCTCATCCCTCACTATCTACAACACCAACCATCCTGATGAAACAGCACACAGTGGCGCTGCTATTATTGTACGTTACACCATACCACGCTATATGGAAACAATGTATCAGACGGAAAAAATGCAAGCTGCCATAATCTGTATCAGTTCTCAACTATGGTCTTTTGACACTGCGGCCATGTACGGCCCTCCGAGGTATAATATCACCACAGCAGAATATGACGACTTCTTCAAACATCTATCAAACAAAATCTTAATTGGAGATGACTGGAATGCCAAGCATACAGACTAAGGGTTGAGACTATATACGACAAAGGGAAAAAATCTCAGACAAGCCACAGCTAACACAAACAGCTCTTACTTATCTACAGGGCAACTCACCTACTGGCCATCATATACAAACAAAATCTCAGATCTACTCGACTTCGTTATCCTCCATAGCATGGCCTTAAATTATTTTGACATAAAAGCATCCTGGGATTTGTCCACCGACCATACTTCCATAATTATCACACTATCTATGCAAACTATAAAACGTCTGAATATCCCTAAGTTGACAACATCAAAGGCCAATTGGAATGTATTCGAGTCTTATATAAATGAAAATTTAAATTTAAATATAAGACTAAATCAATTAGACGATATTGATAATGCTTTGCTTTTTCTCATCCAAACTATAGGTACATGCAGCCGCTGAAATAGCTACACCCCCTTAGAATGACAAAGAACCAAGTGACACCAACATACCCGTATATATAAACGTCTTGTACAAAAAAGAAGAGCTAGGCGTATATGGCAAAGAAGTCGCAATCCTATAGATAAAAATTCATACAATAGATTAACACGGCAACTTAAAACTGCTCTACAAGACGCGAGGAATAATAAATTTGAACTATCCATTAATAGCCTGTTAAAAGAGCATTAACAGCAGTTCACAGCACCTCGAAAGCAACGAAATCATTCAAGAGGCCTATACAGCACAAAACACTTTTAAGGAAAGCCGATGGAAGCTGTGGAAAAACTGAACAAGATCTATGCTGCATATCTCTCACACGTTTTTGGTGCACCTGAACTTAATAACAATAATGATAACGAAGAACAAGTTAAAAACTTCTTAGACACTCCATGCCCAATGATGCTACCAATCAAATTCTTTACTCCTTATAATGTGAAAGAACAAATTTTTAGATGAAATAACTACAAAGCACCAGGCTTCGACATGATCACCATACTAATATTAGAAAAATTACCGAGAAAATCAATTGTCCTACTAACAATAATATATAATAGTATGATAAGATTAGCCTTCTACCCGATTAATTGAAAGTTCGCACAAATAATTATGATTAGTAAACCAAATAAATTACCAAATATTACTACTACATATAGACCAATCAGCTTAATTCCAATAAGGTCAAAAATCTTAGAAAGAATTCTGCTCCAAAGAATCTCAGAAGACACCGAAATTAATTCAGTGATACCAACACACCAGTTTGATTTCTGCGAAGCCCATTCAACTCTTAAACAATGTTATAGGATTGTTAAAAACATTAATGTATGCCTTGAAAAGAAAAAAAATTGCACTGCTGCCTTCCTGGATATAGAACAAGCTTTCGACCATGCTTGGCATGACGGCCTCCTGTATAAACTTAAGTCATCCTTTCTCACTCCTTACTATCTACTCTTAAAATCACACCTTACAGAACATCACTTTCAAGTCAGACTCTGAGATAGCGCGTCTCATTACTATTCCATAAAATCCACTCTGAGATAGCG
>NW_027313220.1:0-23074 GCF_040954645.1 Diabrotica undecimpunctata | reverse complement strand
ACGCGCTATCTCAGAGTATGCAAAATTAGTTAAGTAAAGACACAATCCTGGTAAAAAACCATCACCAAACCAGTAACATCAGTTATGATCTAACTTGAATCCTGACATAATGCGAATTGCTTTTAGAAGGACAGGAATTTATCCTTACAATAATACCGTTATTTCTGAAGATAAATGCGATCCTATAATATTCAAGCGATACATAGGACATGTTACAGCCAAAAATTCGTAGAAGCTTTATATGAGAATCCTATAACTATAATGCTACAATAATAATAGCTCTAATAAACCTGTCGATCCCATTGCTTCCCATGTTTGAAGAACTCCTATTATATCCAATGAAAAATTACCAAAAAAGAGAGTAGCTTCTTGTGCTGAGATATTTACTAGAATGGAAGTAGTAGATCATTTAAAACAGGCAAAACAAAAGGAACCCAAAAAATTAAAACAAAAGAATTGGCAACAGGGATCAGAGAGTGAAACAGACATTAAACCAGATTATAACGAAGAAAACGATGAAACCTTGAAAGTCATAGTATTAAGAATGGAGGAAGAAAATAATGTACTAGTTGAGGAAAATTGCAGTGCTGATAATGCTGATTGTAATGACTGGCTTTTCAACCAGAATTAAACGCAAATCTGGCTTTTTTAAACAGAAATCTGCGTTCCAGTAGGTGATATTACAACATCAATCGTATTATTACCAAAGCCAGCTATTGGAAGTTAGTGTTTTGGTATTAAGTATAAAATACTTATTACTAACTAAAGTTTTAGTTTAAAACTGTAAAAATTGCGTTTTTTACTTTTGTAGCAATCAAATCTTCTTATGTTCATCGTCATCTTTGGCTCGACAATCCTCTGTGGATTCTGGTCTGCTTTAACATTAGTCGCCATTCTGTTCGGTTTCTTCTGATCTCTAGCTTCTGCTTTCTCTTCCTATAGGTGTTTCTGTCGTTAGCTTTTTAGTAATCATGTTGTCAGGCATTCGTATTATGTGTCCAGCCCATCTAAGTCGCTGTGTTTTAATGATCGTTACGTCATCTGGTTCATTAAAGAGTTGGTATAATTCGAAATTAAATTTTTTTGCGCCACTGCCCTTGTTTGTTTATAGCTCCAAATATTTTGCGGAGTATCTTACGCTCGAATATTCCCCGAAGTCTTTCATCCTTTTTCGTTAGAGTCCATGTTTCCGCTTCGTATGTGAGGACCGGCTTCAGCAGTATTTTGTACATAATAATTTTAAAAAGGAACAGACAGTTAAGATTTTGTCAGAACTTTGATGACTATTTGCGTCTATACGAAGTCATGTTAGAGTTGCTTCCTAAGACAGAAATGATTTATTTTCACGTTCATAGCGACTGTGAATAGCCGTCTCTGATGAGCCCTATTAGGGCGAAATACGTATAAGCGGATACACAGACTCACTGTACGTGAAATCAAATCTTAACTGTCTATTTCTTTTTATTCCGATATACTCTGTACGAGTACTAGAAACCAATTCGCTAAGAATTTTGCTTAGTTGAGGAGATATGTTGTGGAATGCAATTTTTAGATTCCCCATGTCTCTAATAGCATCTTTATCAACGTTTGTTTTGCCTTGCAATTCTTAGAAGGCACAGATTAAAGCAAAATTCTGAATTTGGTTTCGAAAATTAGTTTACGAATTATAATAATTTTAGTTTTTCTTTGGATATTTCTTGAGTGGAATTGTTTTTGGAGTCCATTGTATGCCCTATTTGTAAGGCTTATTCGTCTATTAATATCTTCTCTTGTTTTATTGGTGGTAGCCAAGGTATGTAAAGCTGTTGAACACGTTCAAAGATATGATTTCCAAATGCTGTTTTCCGTTCCTCATTTGCTATAGGATCATTAGTGACCAACATGTACTTGGTTTTGTCTTCGTTGATGACTAGACCGACCCGTTTTGCCGCTGTTTCCAATTCTGGGAAATATTGAGCTTCTTATGCTACTAAACATAAAGTATATCTTTCAGTTAACTATATTTTCCTGTCAATAAAGACGTTCAGAGAAGAAAAAGTCTTTCGTTCAATTACGGTTGAGTTGGTAACTCCCAATGAATCTAGATAAATTAAATCTGAAAAAAGCGTGTCAAAGAACATATGTATATGGGTAAAACGCAGTTGCCTCGTATTATTTACAAGTATTGAAAGTAGCTTTTTAAACACGTAGAGTCTATTTACCCCAGGCATCAGGCATCACATATATAAGGTCCAGAAAAATTAAATAAAATTAATAACAGTATCATATTCCATGAATTTTATATCTGGCATTTTATTTTCGAACTAAGCATATTTTAGAATGCACTTGCACCAACTTACTTACCTTGTATAAATAATAATACAAATAAAAAACATGACCATACAATGAAAAATTGAAGTTATAAACTTAAAAAGTACTAGGCCGATACGGTATTGTTCATTTTAATTTGATTTAGGTGTACATGCATTTACTTAAATTGAAAAATACTGCCTTATTAAACAGTATACTCTATTATAACTTAATGCATTATCAAGCTTTTTACTTTCACCTTACTAAAGATCCACTAACAATAGAATGTTTCATTGTCTAATAAAAGTAAAATACACCGAAAACTTTTCAGATCAAAAGAAATAAAATGTTTTACGAGTAAGTAGCTATATTCTTCAGCTTTCTTTTTGTATGCAATAACTATTTATTATAGCTGTTCCCGTTTCATTTGTTGAAAAGAACAATTGAATTTCGTTTTTTGTCTTTTAGTTTTTTAACATATTGTTACGATAAATATGAGCCATAAAACAGTAAACATATTATTTCTAATTCTATTCTATTCTAGTAAGTTCGCCGCTCAGCTGAAAAACCTGTTTGCCTTCCATCCTTTTCGAGAGGGTCGCCGCCCGAATTCGAAAGGTATCTCGATTAACGGTATTTTATATTTAAAGAGGGAATTTTGTTGAAAACAGTTCTAGTTTTGAGTATCGAGTTTAAATTGTAAGCCGGAAATAAATATAAATAAATATTGTGAATTAAATCAGTGAATATTGTAATAAAGACTTTAATAAACTTGTAAGTGTTATAAATGTAGAACCTTTGAAAATAAATAAAAACAATAAATTAGAATTATAGATTAGTTTCTATCCGTTTCAGAATGTTTTTAAATCGTTTCAACCTAAATTACTTTCAGTATATAACTTTTTACAGTACGCACATACGTACAGTACCTTCAACCAACTTACACCTCGAAACGATTAATGGAATTCACAGAAAACCTTTGGTTGTAGTGAAAGACACGGTAAACTGCACTGGAGTTCTCCATAATATTTTTAATTACTTACTTTGTTTAAATTTTTTTTGCCTGTATTATGAGTTAGAGTTAATTTAAAAAAAAACATTTAAAAATTAAAAAAAAGAACAAAAAAGCAGAAGGTTCCGGCGGAATACCAAATAAATTGATAAAAAACGGATCGGAAAAGTTATTCCTATGATACATAAAATGTTTGAGAGAGCACTGAATGGAGAAGACTTACCGGCAGAATGGACCCAAGCATATATGACATCAATATACAAGAAAGGAAATAGAAAAAACTGCGAAAACTATCGGGGAATCAGCATTATATCGTCTATAGGCAGACTGTATGGAAAGACCATAAAGGACAAATTAGAAATATATATACAAGATAAAATCGGAGAAGACCAGGCAGGTTTCACAGCGGGGAAAGCATGCTTAGATCACATTTACACGGTCGAACAACTAATAGAAAAAAGAATGTCCAAAAATAAATCCGTCCATCTGGCTTTTGTTGATCTTAAGAAGGCATATGACTCAATACCTAGAACCAAGCTATGGGAAGCAATGGAAGACATCGAAGTTCCACGAAGATTAATAAACGCGGTAAAAGCACTCTACAAGAATAAACGAAGTAGCTATCAAAACGGGCAATAGAATATGCAGTCCATTTAAGACGACAAAGGGACTACTACAGGGTTGCTCCACATCCCCCACCCTGTTCAAAATATTCCTGGAAAAACCCCTGAAACCATGGAAAAGAAAGTGCGAAGGAATGGGTATACCAGTAAGGAACGAATATCTATATACGCTAAGTTTTGCCGACGACCAAATAGTGATCGCACAAGACGAGGATGACCTCAGTTTTATGATGAGAAAACTGGAGCAGGAATATACAAAGAATGGGATGGAAATAAACCTAAAGAAAACTGAATACCTAACAACGAAGAATACAGAAATAAAACAGCTGTAAATAGACGAAGGTAAACAAATCAAAGGAACAGACAAGTATAAGTATTTAGGTTTCATAATATCAATCAAAGGAACAACGGAGGAAGATATAAAAAATAGACTAGGACAAACAAGAGACTGCATACGAAAATTGAACCCGGTACTATGGGATAAGAACATCAGCATGAAAACAAAGAAAAAAATATATAATACCATGACAAGAAGTATCCTCACTTATGGGTGTGAAAATTGGACAATAAATAAGAAAACCAAAAACAAAATAAGAGCAACAGAGATGGAATTCCTAAGGAGAAGCTGCAGAGTAACAAGAAGAGATAGAATAAATTACATGGAGATTAAGAGGAGAATGGGAATGAACTCCGACATAATAGACTACATCGAATAGAAGAGGTTAACCTTGGACGGACATGTCAGAAGAGCAGACCAAAATCGGTGGATAAATAGAATAACAGAGTGGAGCCTGATAGGAAGAAGAAAGAGAGGCAGACCCCGAAGATCTTTCAGAGATGAGGTGGACGAAGCAATGAGTAGAAGAAACCTACAGGAAGGGGACTGGCTAAACAGGAAAAATTGGAGAAAACGGTTGAGTGAAGGAATACAGTGAAAACTGTGGAAATCCTTGTATATATATATAAAAAAGAATTTTGTTAAAATCCTTTATAAAAGGTATATAAATTAAAAAACCCAAACGGGCTATGTCATGAAGACAAAATGTTTTCGGAATCCATATTCCATCATCAGTGTCTAGGTGTACATGTTTTGAGCCACTAAATATCTGGGTAAAAACCCGTTAAAAGTTATATGTTACAATTTAGTTTACATTATTAAGTCATATATATTAGGATGTTAAAGTTACCAGTGGATAGGATAACATGGCAACGTATGACTCCACATGAAGTTGCTGGTCCTGAGACGAAGTGTCTACGAGGACTTAATGAACTATGAACAACGGGTTAATGACCCATATATTTATTTTATACCTAAAAAATAGGAAAGTGTTAAACATTATGGAGAACACCTGTGCAGTTTACCGTACCTTTTACTACAACAAAAGGTTTTCTGTGAATTCGGTTAATCGTTTAGAGGTGTAAGTTGGTTGAATGTACTGTATATGTAGCGTTATTTTAATTTTTTGGCTGCAAAAATAGTTGTTTTTTAAGAAGTTTCAAGTTGTATACTTATATATGACTTACCACCGGAGTGGACAAAATCACATTTTTACCACATCTACAAAAAAGGAGATAGAAAAAAAACTACAGAGAGCTAAGTATCATAAATTTACTCCCAACACTATAATATGGAAAATAAATAAAAAATTAAATTGAAAAAGAGATGAAAAGATGTAATTAAAAGGGAAGGCTTATGTTATCAAATTAAATAATTTAACAATTTAAATGTTTATGTTAAATATTGTAAAATAGGTTTGCAAAAGGACTGTGATTTTAAGCATAAACATTTAACATAATTCAGACGTTCGAACTGTAGGAAGTTATTTTTTTTTATTCGAAATTTTACACGAATTAAAAAAAACGAACCTTAGAAACCGGGGAGTTTCTAAGGGTCGTTTATAAATAATGTTTTAGAAGCACCGTTTTAAAGATTAGAAGTTGAAAAAAAAGTTGAAAAAAAATTCAAGATAATTCCTTTAAAAATGAGCCGTCAATGATACTTTAAAGATGAAGGGTTTAAAAGCGAAGCGATTTGCACCCTCTCCATCTTACTATTTCAAAAACCTAATTCACAACTTCAAATTTATAAATGTCGCAATATCTCCGTTTCTAATCAATCAAAATTTATGTTTTTTTTTAATTTGGGATATCTCGTTGCATATATTATAAAAATGCAATTAGGTAATTTGTGAATTGTTTATTTAATCGAGTAATATGTTTAAACAATTTAAAATAAATATTTATTTTGCAAAAGTTTACTTTTCTCTTATCATTCATAGTAGAAAAGGTTATTAAATGATAGGTATCTTAAATATTTATGTATTATAGTTTTAAATAATATCTTTTGGAAATAAATTTTAGAAGAAAATAAATTTTTTACTTGAACATCAAATCTATACGTGCTAACCGTTAACCCCAAGTAAAAGCAACTCTGAGCTTAAGAGCAAATGTGAAAGAGAGGGTAAGAGAAACCTAAATCTAAAATTTCGAGCAGATCGGTCGTGACGAGGAAAACTACACTCCTAAATTGTTATTTACTGGAGTATTAATTCAATTATTAATTACATTTTGTTTTCAATTTGCTGTTCAGTATCGGCCAGTGGCGCACCCAGAATTTGTCTTAGGGGGGGGTTTTGAAATTTTTTTATGCTACCTCCATGTTGAGTCCCTACAATTTGGGTTTTAGTTTAATTTAAAGTACTAAAGATAGCAGTTCCAAAGATTCAGGTATCTATTATCCTGCCTACCAACTAAAACCACCCTTTCTTACTTATGCGTAGTTGACTGTCGCACGTACCGTAGTCCGAAAGTGGAGTGGCCACTGTAAGGCTGACGACATTTTTGGAACACTCCCTTCTCTTATCTAGATCTTATCTATTGTTCTGAAGCTATTTTCTTGTGGCATTTTAAATTAATTACTATTTTAATGGGAATAAACCACAATTGAAGGTTAAAATAAGGTTATTGACGTTTGACGTTAATCCAACTTGTAAATACAATACATTTTGAAGACGGCTATCGCCGTATTCTAGCACTTCTTCTCAAATAATCCATTTCAACTGTCAACAATCTTCTCTTAAGGTCTGCATTAATTGTCCATACTTCAGAGCCATAACAAAGAACTGATTCAACCATGGTTTGCCCTATTCTTTTTTTGTTCCTTTTGGAAATGTGATGATCCCACCATAAGGAGTTCAGACATCCTACAATTTTACGTCCATGAATAATTCGTGTTTAATTTCGGTTTCTCCCAAGCCGTTCTTAGCAATCAGTGGATCTAAATATTTAAATTTTTTCACTTGTTTGATTTCCACGTCCCCGTCTATCAACACTTCAAACCTAGCATCTGAACTGATAATTAAGTAAATATTCTGTTTTCTTCATGCTGACTTGTAACCCCCATTTTAAATATTCTCTCTATAGACGCTTTATCATACATTCTAGATCATAAGAATCTTGAGCTAGGATGACTTGGTCATCCGCAAAGTTCAGGGAGAACAGTATGCCATTTCCTATGGGGATTCCCATTCCATGGCAGTACTCTGAGATAGCGCGTAGGGCTGCCTCAATATATAAATTAAACAGTAAGGGTGACATACTGCATCCTTGTTTTAGTCCTTTAGTTACTTTTATTGGCTCTGATAGTCTATATCCGATTTTAGGTAGGTAGTGTTATCCCTGTATACTTCTGTGATTATTCCTAAAAGGTATGGACTAATGTCGAGTTGTTGTTAAGCTTGCCACAATTTAAGTCTTGGAACTGTATTATACGCCTTTTCTAGGTCGATGAAGGCTAGATGTACTTCTGTACCAACCGCTATTCTTTTTTATATTAATTGTTGGAGTATAAACAAGTTATCAGTGCAAGATCAAAGATCAAAAATTCAAACGTCAATAAACTTATTTTAACCTTCAATTGCGATTTATTCCCATTAAAATAGCAATTAGATCTTATCTCTGTCATTGGCCCGGTTGGTGTTTCTTCTTCTTTCTTTTTAATGACTGCTTGGATGTAATTGTGAACACTATTCCATCCCTCCGTCTTTCCCGTCATCTTCACGACCATCTCTTACAGTCACAGGGTTCATACCTATTTCTTTATACATTCTGTTTCTCTCCACTGTACATCTATTACACTCCAGCATTGTGTGAGTAACAATATCGGAATATTCGCACTATAGGCATTTATCTGTATCTGTCTTTCCGATCCTATGAAGATACGCCCTAAAACAGACAATCTACTCAGTCTCTTACGCTCGGGATCAGCATCTTTGTCGACTGAGCAACATCTTCCTTGTTGTTCCACTCTTCTTGCCATTTTTCCATTGATCTTTCCCTTTCTTTTTTTTTATAGCTGTTGTCAAATGCTTTCTTCTCCCATAGAGATGTCTCTTTTCTTTTCTACTGCTAACACATGCAGGGGAACATAACCCGTGATAGTCCACAAGGCCGCCGCAGATACAGTCCTGTAGGCGCATGCTACTCGCAACAGACTCGTTCTGTCTAATTTTTTATAAGCTTAATATTAGGTATCTATATCTAAATATAATAAAAAATATTATTAATTATTGCGTATTTATACAATAATTATTGTGTTCTACATATTTAAAGTGGTAATTTAATTATTCAATCAGCGTTTTGGATTTTTTGTATTGTGTGTGAAAGACAAGTTACATTTTCCTACTATTCTTTATATATTGTTTACTTTATATGCCCTGGGGGGGGGTTTAACCCTCAAACCCCCCCCCCCTGGGTGCGCCACAGGTATCGGCAACAAAGTGAGTCATATTTCGTTCATGCAAGAGGTAATTATTTGTTTACAATATTTCTGGACTATACAGAAATGTAAAAATGTGGTGAATTTGATGTAGTCACAGATGATAACTAATTATAGATTTTTACTGGTAATTACATTCCTGCATGTGGACTATCTTAAATACGTTGATTAATCTACTTCGGTATCTTCTGTGGTCGCTGTGAATCCTTTTAGCGCGATGCATAGTATTCTCTTTTTTGCAATTTAAAAAATGATCGTGCTGAGAGCTATACTTAAGTTAAACCCTTATACGTTGTTCCAGATTAACCAAAAAACTCTTCCAAGTGATAATAAACCTAAAAATGAAAGAGAAAGAAAAATCGGTCATCGGCGGGTTGGCGTGGGTGGTGAAATCACATACAAGAAAATTCAGTCAACGCAAATTATGGGTTCAATTCAACTGGGTAAGTAATTAGATTTTAATTGAGTAAAAATATAGCAGGTATATCCAGTTATAAATTGTAGAAATTGTGATTATTGCATAAACAATGTATTCTTGTGTGCTTATTACTTGTTCAGCAAATAGCCAACTTTTCCCTAATCACGCCACAGGTAGTGTTGTGTTTAATGAAAACATTAATAAATATTATTCAACTCAATATATATTTTTCATAAGCAAACCCACTAGACATTTTCCCACTGGAGTGTTCATTTGGTCTGTCCATCTTGTTGGAGGTCTTGCTCTTGGTCTTCGGCCTTCTACTACTAATAGTTCCATATTGCCCGATCTTCTAGCTATGTGACCAAAGTAATTTAGGTATGCTCGGTTCGCCTTTTTTAATAGACTGTCTACGATCGTTACTTGTGGTTTTCCGATATTGATCCGAAGTCCGAATTTCTTGCTTATTCGGGCTTAGCTGTTCAATGATGGTAGTCACTTCGACTTCGATTGCTGCTAGTATAATTGTGTCATCTGCGTATCGTAGGTTACTGATTTCCTGCCTCATATAGTAATTCCTCCTTCCCATTCGTCTAGAGCTTATCTCATTACGTATTCAGGATATGTGTTGTTTAATAATGGTTTAAGAAAGGGAGAGGTCCATTATGGTGTCGCAAGAGGAATAGGACGAGATGAGAAGGGTGGTGCAGTGGACGAAATCGCTGATTACTAATCTGAGAAGAAGGATGGACTGCGGGCATTTGGATTACTCTATGACATGGTTGCTTCAGGGCATATCTTTACAGATTTGGAAAGACAGAAAATGACAAATGTCTGTCCTGTCATATTGGACACCGTCTCACACACTCTATTGGTATGCGAAATATATGCAGTTCAGAAATATGTGAAGAGAACGCTGGAGAGAAAGGAACAAGAAGAAAGGCGGCCCGAAAGGAAACAGGGTGCCCAGGAGCAAGTAAGAAGACAATCAAATCACTGAATTGCGAAGAAGAATCACTTTAACATGGACCGCATATATAGCTCTATCAGACATCTTCAAGATCGATAGATAGATTCTTCTTCTTCAAGTGCCATCTCCGCGGCGGAGGTCGGCAATCATCATAGCTATTCGGACTTTTGAGACGGCTGCTCTGAAAAGTTCATTTGATGTACATCCGTACCACTCTCTCAGGTTGCGCAGCCATGACATTCTACGCCTCCCTATGCTTCTCTTTCCTTGGATCTTTCCCTGCATAATCAGTTGAAGCAAGGTGTATTTCTTTCCACGTGTAATATGTCCGAGATATTCTAATTTTCTTCTTTTTATTGAATTTAAAATTTCCATTTCTTTGTTCATCCTTCCCAGAACCTCTTTGTTTGTGACGTGTTCTGTCCATGATATTTTCAGAATTCTTCTGTACACCCACAGCTCAAATGATTCCAGTTTTTTCATTGATGTCGCATTCAAGGTCCAAGATTCCATTCCATAAAATAAAGTCGAAAAAACATAGCACCTCGCCAACCTAACTCTTAGTTCCAGTTTTAAATCCCTGGTACATAGAACTCTTCTCATTTTGTTGAAATTTGCTCTAGCCTTTTCTATTCTTATTTTTATCTCCTGATTGTAATCATTTGTGGAGTTAATCATTGTGCCCAGGTATGCATATTTGTCCACTTGTTCGACGTTGGTTTCGTTTATTAGAAGATTCTCGTTATTTCTTTGAGTTTTCGATATTCTCATAAATTTCGTCTTCTTGACATTCATTGTTAGACCATACTCTTTTCCATACTCTGCTATTCTGGTCACCAGTCTCTGAAGATCTTCAATGTTTTCGGCTAAGATCACAGTGTCGTCCGCATATCTAATGTTGTTAATGGGAACTCCATTTACCTTTATTCCAGCTGTTTCACCCTCAAGAGCTTTTTTCAGGACCTCTTCGGAGTAGGCATTGAAAAGAATTGGCGACAATACGCATCCCTGTCTTACTCCACATCTAATCTCAATTTCTTCTGACAGCTGTTCGTTAACACGTACTTTTGCTCGCTGTTTATAGTATAAATTTGATATGATCCTGAGGTCGTTGTAGTCAGTCTTCTTTGATTTCAGGACATTCATTAAATGTTTATGTCGTACTTTATCGAATGCTTTATTATAGTCAATAAAACATGCGTATATATCTTGATTGACGTCCAGGCATCTTTGTATTAGTATATTAAGTGAAAAAAGAGCTTCACGTGTTCCTAGGCCTTTGCGAAAACCAAATTGTGTATTATTAACGTCTATGTCCAGTTTGTGATATATTCGGTTATGGATGACTTTAAGTAGTAACTTAAAGATAGTAGTATAGATAAGTAGTAACTATCTAGATATATAGATAGATAGATTTAATGAGGTGGCATTTGCCCTATTCCACTGCGATCATTTCAGTTCTATTACGGTCCTCTAATCCTAGATTACATTTTTTAGCCTGACCCTTTTTAAAAGGTCTAATAGCTACGAGACTGAACCTTCCATGTAGCTCTTATCCGGTGGCTTTTTTTCGGTTCATTTAAAGAAGCGCACATTTGCCAGGCTATTGCACTGACACAAAATGTGCTCTGCTGTTTCTTTCTCTAGGTGACGGAATCTGCGTAGATCATCATTTTCCAATCCCATCAGCCTCATTATTCTTATGACCCTCGGGCCCTAGTACCCAGGCTACTGTAACCTTGCTGCAGTCTCCTAGGTTATTTAGGACACACAATCTCGTACAAGCTTAGAAGATGGCAATTGAACGGTGCGTTCTTTTCTGCCTTTCTATTTCTTCCACGCAGTGATGGATTGCCGTTATTTCCGCCTAGAAAATTGTGACATCTTTAGATAGACTTACCGGGAAATGTATCCCTTGCCTTGTCCCCCTTCTATACCGGCTTCTACACCCTCAGATGTTTTTGAAGCCATCAGTGCACCAGGCAGCTTCTGCTTGTATGTAAATCTTGCTTTCAGTCTTCCCTGCCTGGTATATTAATTTTGAATTTATTGTCAAGGCTATACCTCGTAGCTGTTGCATCGATAGGTTGAACCATTACGATATCTGCTTTTAACTCCTTGATTTGCTTTCTATTGTCAGCATTGTCCGTCTGACTTATGTATTGCTGACTATGTATTAATATGTGCCTCACAGATTTGGCTTCGCCCTGGATAAAGATATGAAGTGTGGAAGATTCAGCAGGACTTCCAACGCTTCTGTATGAGTTGTTTGTATAGTCCCCGTAATACACAGACACGCTAGCCTTTGTGTATTACTTAGCAGCCTTATTGGTCCTACTTAATGCGTCTTTGTCCACCACGTCACAGATTCATTATCATTAATCTAATAACCCTTGTGTGTAACCAAAGAGTCATTTTGGGGTTGAGACCCCAATTCTTACTACACATCCTTCTACATCTGCCCAAGGTCATAGTAGCTTTCTGTGTGCCGATAAATCTGCATATTACCGCAGTTGTGCCTCGTCCACTCATTGCTGTAACCAAAGAGTCGGTGGTAACATTATTAAATGCTCCTTCAATGTCTAAAAAAGCGGCCATTACTCTGAGATAGCGCGTTATTGACTTTGAGATAAGCCTATTTAGATCATCCTACCCTGAGTCTGTAGATTTACCAGGTTGGTATGCATATTGGCTTCATCTCTTCTGTATCTATCCAGAAGTAGTTTCCAGCCTTTTTAATATAAAAGATTATAGGCTTATTGGTCTATATGACTTTGGTGTTAGGTTTGCTACAGACATCTTCAAAAGCAACTGAGAAAAAAGAAGATGTTCGACCAATGTGTACTAGCCCATACTTTTTACACAATTGTTATTGAATATTGAACGATTGTCATTTTATACGGCACGACAGGATCGCACCAAAATCTAGGGACATACTGATTAAAACATGAACGTTCATAGAAGGTATTACTTGAAATATGTCAAATAACGTTCGTACCTGTCTTATTTCAGTTATTCAAAAATTTACTTAATTTCGGTATTATCTTTCACGGAATAATTAATGGTCTTAGACGCCCACTGTATAAAAAATATTTTTGTGTAATAGAGAAGCAACAGATATGATTAGGTTGTAATTTTTAATCAAACTAAAAATAAAAAAGTGTGTGAGTGTATTCATAAATCATATTTGTAGGTAATTGAATCGTTGATGTGATTGCGTCAAACGCTTGTTTTTTATTCCATTCAAACAGACAACATGCTCTCTTGTAATATTTAGTCTCACGGATTTATATAAATATAAAGTTCTATTTGCTTGTGACGTACTTAATTTCGTTTACTGTTTGAATAAATCTAATGATTTAAAATAATTAGCATACATTGTTTTTCTCGATGGTTTAAATAATTTCAGTAAATATCAATGCACTTAAATATTTGAGAAGAGCGGCTTTTGAGAAGGGAAGTTTGTTGGTTTGGGAGTTTTACAAAAAGCTGTCTAGCTGGAAACGAACAAAGTTAAAGGGAACTATCCCACTTTAAATTGATATTGATATTTATTCAATGCTGACTATTAATGTTTAAACAAATCTTCGCAAAGTATACTACCAAATCTACAATCTATGATCATCACGCGTCTACAATATATGACGATAACAACCAGAAATTATATGGAGTTTCCATTTTGTGCCATTCAACAGTATTGGGAATAGATACTTACTTACTACTGTGATTTAATTAAATCCTAGTTTCTCATTCATCGCTCTTTTCTACACATGTCCAATGATACATACCCATACTCAGTACATTCAACCAACTTACAACTCTAAACGATTAACAGAATTCGCAGAAGACTTTTCGTTGTAGTAAAAGGCACGGTAAACTGCACTGGTGTTCCCCATAATGTTAAACACTTTAAAACCTGCTAAATTTTAGGTATAAAATAAATATATGTGTCATTAACCCGTTGTTTAACGGGTTTATTTAACGTAAATTTCTTTCACCTACTTGTTTAATAATTTTTTTCTGAAACAAATACTACCGTGCTAAGGATAATTTATATTCAAAGTAGATATACAAAGTACTAAAATATTACTTTTAATTTTTGTTAAAAAGTAGTTCGGAGTAAACTAGAACATTTTGTCAATTTAAATAGTGGTGGTTAGATTTACCATATGTCTGTTAGAGTGTACGGTTTTTTATATAATATATTTAACTTTTATTTTCAAATGAAAATACTTGAAAACGGAACACCAAAACTAATAAGCTATCTTAAAGTGCTATTCACAAGATACTTAAATGGGGAAGAAATCCCGAATAATTGGAAAGAAGCACTGATTACTCCAATTCACAAAAAAGGTCCAAAAGATATTTGCGGAAACTACAGATGTATCTCTGTCACCAGTACCTTTAGCAGGCTGTTTGATAAAATCTTAAAAAACATGATTGAGAAAGAATACGAACCTCATGAAATTGAACAGCAAGCAGGATTTAGAGCTGGAAGATCTTGCGTAGACCACATATTTACCCTAACACAACTGAATGAAAAGAAAGTTGCAAGGAACCAGGAAATACATCTTTTATTTGTGGATCTCACAAAAGCATATGACACGATTCCTGTGAGAAAGCTGTGGCAGTCTCTTGAACGATCTTCATTAAATAGCACGATCATCGCAAACAATTATACAATAAAGCATCATCAAAAATCGAACTAAACAACACCTTATCAGAAGAATTTCCAGTAACAAAAGGCTTACGACAAGGATGCTGCCTCTCTCCAATACTATTTTTAAGATCTATTTAAATGAAGCACTAAAACACTGGAGAAGATCATGTTCAGGAATGGGGATCCAACTTGACGACGATACAACATTATACACTCTACATTTTGCGGACGACCAAGTAGTAGTGGCAGCAGACAAGGAAGATTTAGAATTCATGACGAGACGGTTGTTTAAAACATATGAAGAATGGGGCCTCTCTGTAAATAGAAACAAAATGCAATACTTATGCATCGGGAATGAAGTAGAAGATCTAATGGTCAACGAACATGAAACAATCAAGAACTGTGAGGAATATATATATTTGGGAACAACAATCAACAATAGTGGGCTCACCGAAAAAGAGATAGAGCAAAGAATCGTGAAAGGAAAAAGGGTGATAGGATGCCTAAACCCGATGCTATGGTCAAAAGAACTATCAAATCAAAGAAAGCATCTCCTCTTTAACTCCATCTTTAAAAGTATAGTGCTCTATGGATGCGAAACATGGCAACTTACTAAATCCCTTGAGCGACGCCTACTTGCATTGGAAATGGACTTCTGGAGAAGATCAGCTAGAAAATCAAGGCTTGATAGAATACAAAATGACCATATCAGAAATATAATGGGAGTCAAGTCAACCATCATTGACGAAATTCAAAGGAGACAACTGATCTGGTATGGTCATGTGAAAAGAATGGACGACGACAGGCTGCCAAACCAAATTTTAAAATGGACGCCAAGGGAAAGAAGGAAGAGAGGAATGCCAAAACAATCCTGGCTGGGCGGCATTCACAAGGCAATGTCGGAAAGAAACCTTCACCCTAGCGAATGGAATGACCGACGTAGCTGGAAACCGAGAACCGGAAGGCGGAGAACGCTATAAAAAACCGGGAAAAAAATACTTGTACGAAAAATAAAATAATTGTGGGAAACATTTTAATTTGTTTATATTTTCCAACCATATTTGTTGGTTTCCAACCATTTCTAAACTTTGTATCAAACATAATTAGCCTAATGATCATTAGGCTAATTTGCTTAATATTTTTATAATCTTTGTAAGCGGTTATATTATATTTTACCTCTCAAGCACAACCGTTAGAAAGTTTCTATCATATTGACCTAAACTCAGTATATTGTAATTCAAGCGTGTAGTTTCAAATGACCATTACGCCTAGACGTAAGTTGGATATTGATGAATTAATTGCAAATGTGCATAAATACTTTACCATGGAAAGAGACAATGTTGGACCTTTAAAGTCAATATTATGTATAAATCAACGTGTAGGAGCATTGACTTACCTGATGGAGAAAAATTTGAAATTCGCAATATTTTGTATCGAATGCATGAAAGCAATCAACGTGTCAGTTTAGATACTTTACTGGCCAAAATAAGAGAAAAGCAAGGTTCTGAAATTAAGAGGACTAGGCGTTGGAAAGTGTTTTGAGATTTAGGATTTAAATTCAGAAAAGAAAATAATAGGTTACTTTTATGCGAAAGGAGTAGTGTGGATCACAAAAGAATTAAATGTTTGAGAGAATATACTAGACTTAAATCTGAAAATGCAACATTCGTATACTTAGATGAGACATGGATATTTGCAAAGGGTGGAATGAAAAAAATTTGGCAAGACGACAGCATAAAATCAAAATTTATAGAAAACACAGATTTGATTTTTTCTTCAAAATCAAAATCTGCTGATTACCATGAAAACATGAATGCAGATATGTTTGCTAAATGACTTGAGAAGAAACTGTTACCCAGTCTGAGTGAACCATCAGTTATAGTTTTAGATAATGCACCTTATCACTCGGAGATTTTGGAGAAACAACCAAAACAGTCGTCGAACGTACCGAGCATAAAAAAATGGTAAGTTAAAAATAATATAAATTTTCCGGAATACGCCTTCAATTCAGAGTTACAGGAAATTTCGTAACGTAATGAAAAACCAACAGTTTATATAGTTGACCAAATTGTATCAAGGTATGGACATCAAGTACTACGGTTACCGCCGTATCAGTGCCAGTTTAATCCCATCGAACACATCTGGCTTATATGTGAAACGTATTATAATAATCACGTTGGATGCAGTGGATACAGTGACGATGCAATCAGGGCAAGAAGCAGAATGTGACAAGAAGCTCTTAAAACTGCAACTCCAGAAATATGGCCCAAAACTGTTAATAAATGTGAAGAATTAACAGAAGAGTGGTGGTTCCGGAAAAATAAAATTAGTGAAATTAATCCAATGATTATAGATTTACATAATGATAGCGTTAGTGAATTTAGTGACGATGATGATGATTTATAAATTTAAATAATCAGTAATGTCTAAATAATCAGTCTATTATAATGTTATTTACAAAATAATTGTACAGCAGGTTAACCATTATATTTATACATTCATTATTAGCCAAATAAACAATAATAGTTAAAATTCCATTTAAATTTTTGCTTCTTATTTTATACAAATGAACTCTAACTGATAATACAGGCAAAAATATTCTAAGAGCCGATTGTTCGAACGCTAATCAAAACTTGATTGAATTCAAATATTTAATTAAAATCAAATACGTCACATTTTGAGGTTACTGACTGATTTATTTTATTCAATTTTATTATTTTGCGTTTTAATTTAAAATAAACCATAATTAAACTCTTTCTGATGTTAATTTCATGTTTTTATTTACAAATCAATAATAATAATAAGCAATTTTTAATAATTTTGACAGCTGCTGTGACGTATTTGATTGTAATTAAATATTTGATTACAATCAAGTTATAGGCCAAAGAGGCCTATAAAGCGCTGAACGGTCAAATAAAACTACTCTGGAAAAAGGACAAGAACACACAATTAAACAAAATCTGCATGGAAATAGAAGGGCATAAAACCAAAATTGACACCAGAGACATGTTTAAAAAATAAAGCAGATAACACGTTCCTTTACACCAAACTACCTTGCTATCAAAGATGATAACGGAACTCTACTCACTTCTAAAAAAGATATTTTACACAGATGGAAAGAATACTGTGGACGACTGATGATGGAGGCAAGCACAGACGCCCCATCACAACAAGAAGATGCTAGTTTGGCGACGGAACCTGACGTACTCAAAAGTGAAGTTGAAGCAGCAATTATGAGGCAAAAAAGTCAGAAAGCTGCCGGTCCAGATAACATACCTATTGAAATGATTTGGGCCCTAGATGACGTTGGAGTGGATATAATACATCAAATTTGTCAAAGAGTGTGGGAGACAGGTAAATGGCCTGAGGACTGGACACAATCACTATATATTCCCATACATAAAAAGGGAGCGAAAGATTTATGTAGCAACTATCGCACAATTGCTCTAATTGCGCATTGCAGTAAGATACTCTTACACATAATTCTCGAGAGGATAAAGCCCTTTTTACTACCTAACATTGCGGAGGAACAAGCAGGTTTCGTCCCCGGACGTGGTACTAGAGAACAAATTTTAAACGTACGGCAGATTGTAGAAAAATCCAGAGAATTTAACATCACAACATATTTGTGCTTCATAGATTATAGTAAAGCTTTCGATTTGGCCAACTGGAGTAAAATGTGGCAGGTTTTGTCTGAAATGGGAGTCCCCAATCATCTGATACTGCTAATTAAAAGCCTGTACAATAACAATTATGCCAGAGTTAGAATAAATGGGGAACTAACCGATAGTTTCAGGGTCACAAAGGGCGTGAGACAAGGCTGCATACTAAGCCCAATTCTATTTAACATCTATGGTGAATGGATAATGCGGACAGCTACTGAGGACTGGAACGGTGGCATCACCATTGGCGGGAAGAAGATTTGCAACTTGAGATATGCAGATGATACTACTATCCTCGCTAGTTCTGAAGCTGAATTGATTCACCTGCTACAACGGATAGAAGACGTAAGCTTAACGATGGGCCTTAAAATAAACAGAGATAAAACGAGAATCATGATAATTGACAGAGCTAACAACAATCAAAATCATCTGGGTCATGATAAACAATATCGCTGTTGTAGATAAATTTGTGTACCTGGGCTCATTAATAACCAACAAAGGAGGCTGTACTGAAGAAATAAAATTGCATTGTCAGCAATCGCAAAAAGCGCTATGGCAAAATTATCAAAAATTTGGAAAAGCCATGAAATAACTACCGATACAAAAATGAGACTAGTAAGAAGTCTAGTTTTTCCAGTTTTTACTTATGCATCGGAATACTGGACCCTTACTGAGAAAGACAAAAAGAACATAGATGTATTTGAGATGTACTGCTGGAGACGAATGCTGAGAATACCATGGGTGGCCCGAAGAACAAATGAATCCATACTGGACCAGCTAAACATAAAGAAAAGACTAAGAACACAAATATCAGAACAAATAATAAGCTATTTTGGACATGTCCTTCGAAGAAATGGTCTTGAAAAACTTACCATCCAGGGAAAAGTAGAAGGCAAAAGAAATAGAGGTAGATCTCCCACACGATACACGGACCATATTGTTGCTACCATTGGCGCTCCATTGTCAGAATGTGCTAGAATGGCAGAAGATAGAAAAACGTGGAGGAACATTGGCAAATTTAGCTAATAGCTTCATGATATCACGATACCTGCATCAGGTTAACGACTAAGAAGAAGAAGAAGAAATCTTTGATTACAATCAAGTTTTGATTAGCGTTCGAACAATCTGCCCTAAACAAAGTAAGTAATTAAAAAGATTATGGAGAACTCCAGTGCAGTTTACCGTGTCTTTCACTACAACGAAAGATTTTCTACGAATTCCATTAATCGTTTAGAGGTGTAAGTTGGTTGAATGTATCCACTATGGTTTACTCGCATCTGAAGCCGGCTTTGCCGCGAGAAGGCCGACGATGAACTCGCAACAGCGCAGCGCAGCGTTTTCTTCCATTTGATTTACATTGTAGGTAAGAACCACCGCTGAAATCTTCTCCGAATATAGAAAGGGTCAGAAACTAGCAGATACCGAGATAAAATGAAGGTATACTTCCGGCATAGATGAAATGACACTTTTTCATTTTCAGACGTTATCAATTATTATTCTCACCTAAAATAATCTCCATTCTCTGATGTATTTTGTACCTTGTTCACCTTCTATTGTATTTTGTAACTATTGTATTTTGAACAAATCTGATGACCCAACACTATATTTAAGAATATGTTTAACCAAATGTTTACACTTTTAAAAATTAAATACTCTAACGAAGACGCATAAATAATAATATAATATTTTTATCTTTCAGGCATCCAGCATGCTGTTGGCGGTTTGGCATCGAAACCTGAAAGAGATCTCTTGATGCAAGATTTTATGACGGTGGAAACGACAAATTTTCCTAGCGAAGGATCAAATCACACGCCAGCTCATCATTATTCGGAGTTTAAGTTCAAAAATTACGCACCTATAGCTTTCAGGTACTTCCGAGATCTATTTGGTATCCAACCCGATGACTTTTTGGTAAGTTTTTGTTTTATTTTTACTGTTTTAGTTTATTCGCTAGATCAGTTGTCCATTTTTTTAATTCCTTATGTTAAATGTATTTAATAAAAACGGCCGTTTTCAAATACTACGAAATTTCGATCTTAAATAATTTTTTTTATTTATGGACCAGTTTTGACAGTTTATTGGTCAAGTCAAAGGAAAATCCTTTCAGATTAATTCAGGTAATGCAGATTTTCGAATAAGGTCGGATTTATACACATACAAGGATAAACAATATGTTCTTTCTGTCAACTAGGTTTAAGACACCTTGTGGCGAAAAACAACTTTTAGATGCAAATTAAAATTATCCTATATACAAGCTTGGCTCAATATTTATATACATTGGTCTATCATTCATTTGATTTGATTAATTCCCTTCGAAGTTATGAATTATTGAATAAATCATCGCTCTTAAGTTTTATATTGTTCTGAAGCTATTTTCTTGTGGCATGTTCAAGTAATTACTATTTAAATGGGAAGAAGCCACAATTAAAGGTTAAAGTACGTTCATTGACGCTTCAATTTCCACTTCGGAAATCGTTCTCAAAACACAAACATTAGTAAATTAAACAAATGAAGTGTTAATATAAATGAGTCTAATTAGAAGAATTTTTCACCACGTAACAAAAAAACAAAATTTGTTTAATTTACTAATATTTGTATTTTGAGAACGATTTCCGAAGTGGAAATTGAAACGTCAATAAACGTACTTTTACCTTTAATTGTGGCTTATTCCCATTTAAATAGTAATTACTTAAGTTTTATATTTTTTTCATTTTCACTATACTTTTCGTCAGAGACGAAAATGCCACTGAACCTCTAAAAATCATCAATTTGGGGGCCCTAAAATCCTAAACCTTTAAAAATCATCCCAAAAAATCAAATGCCACTCTTACACCAGGTCTTCCTCTAAAACCAGCTCTCGTAGAGGGGGGGTATCGATTTCCCAATAATCTGTTCACCGTAGAAAAAAAATTATTCAAATATGAAATGTAGCTGAGATAATTTTGAACGCACTTTCTGTGTAGAACGAACTCTTAGAAACAACGCTTCGAAAATCCATTTTTTAAATAAAATTTGTATCAACTCGACGGTAAAAATTTAATATCTTTTGATCATCCTATCGACAAAAATCAAGATGTGTTTTAAATGTGAAGAGTGAAGCTTTCGTATACAATTTTCTATTTCACGCTCAATAAAGCTGTTAAATGAATAAACATTGCGCGATTTTTGCCTCTTTTTAAGATTCTCCTGAGATCAATAAAATTTATCACTTCTGGTGACTAGCCGATTGATCAGTCACTATATAATTTCCATAGCTAAAGTCTAATCTTCAAATCCTATAGCATGAAATTTCGATTTTTTTCTAGTTATTCCATTCACAAAGATTTGAGTAGCGACTCGGTTTGCTGTAACTTTGCAAGGTGGTTTATGTCCCTTAGGATCACCGCTAAGTTTTTTAACCTCCAATAACTAAGGTTCCATACTATTTTGCTTCACTTCCAGGGTTTCGATCCACTTTTCCTTTCTGGTTTGACTCAGCTATTGGAGTAGGTCAGCTCCGAAGTTAACCGTTTCTTGGCAAAAGAATCAGCTCCATAGAGGGTTTCGTATGTTCTCATTAGCTGTTTGGACTCGCTAGACATCCCGGGAACAAATTGTTGTTTACATTCCCTGGAGGATAACTTTCCTAGACTCAAAATCTAACAAGTTTGCATACTTTTTCCAGTTTGCCTTTTTGAAGTTAAAAATCTGAATGGGATAGCTTGTCTCCTACTCCTTGCGATCGCACGACAATAAAGTCATTACCTATAAACTTTGAGTATGGGACGATGCGCAGAAACTTGCTTAGGACCACATATTAATATCGTAAGTTTTTTAAACAGTTTCAAAACGCAATCTCGAATTGTAGACCACACAATGCAGATGAAAACAGATATGAAGTGTTAAGACTAATAATACAGAGAAAAATACCTGAAAGAAGGAATCCTGGAGGAAGAAGAATCTCTTGACTATATATTCTGACGACCTGGTTTGAAACAAAAATCCGACAATGACTGCAGACAGCAACTGCAATATGCAGTTGTAGTTGCCGTCGCGCAGCAGTTGCTGTCGTATTGGTACCGAAGTCAACAGCAACTACTTCAGTTACGTGGCGGCATAAAACGGTTGAGGTTGGGTATTACATAAAAAATATGGATTACGAAATGCTGCAAGTTTTACGTCAATAAGAAAAAGATGGGGACCATTTGTTATCCTACACAACTATTGTACTAGACTGAAAGAAGGCTCTTATGAAACATTGATTAAAAGATTTTATTCACTTTTTGGGCGATCTCCTTCCAAACATTTTCTTTGAAATGTGAATTTTTATAATTCGCATTTATGCCGTCAAATAAACCATGTCGTCCAACTTCACAACGGCAGTACTGTGTGTGTTCAAGTGTGTCGTCTGCCGTCGGGCGGCACAGCAACTGACGTTCTGCCGGGCAGAAGTTGCATAATTGCGGAATCAGTCTCATACAAATTAATACTTCAAAGTACTGACGTCTGCCGCTGCGGCAACTGCAACTGCCGCAGTCGTTGTCGGAATTATACCATAATACTAATTTTCTCTGTATGATATGATTTGTAATACACAATATGTAGCAATCTTAGTTTACGGTAAATGTGTGTCTTATAGGTTTCTTGAATCCGCAAGTAAAAACTTCCACTCTGAGATAGCGCG
>NW_027313219.1:0-23078 GCF_040954645.1 Diabrotica undecimpunctata | reverse complement strand
CGCGCTATCTCAGAGTTTTTAAAAACCTAATGTTTCTTGACCTACAAATTAATTTCCATCTGCGTGTTGTACGTTTTTTTATTAGATTTAATAAAAATATATTTTTTCAGTTTTTTGTTTGTTTGTTTGAATCACCTCGTATTTTTTAGATATAAAAGACAATATATTTTTCACTTGTAATTTTACGAATAATCAATTTTACATTAAAACGATTGAAACACATAATGTCAATTAAAAATCTGACCTAACCAATGATTTTAGATGTACTTTTACAATTCAGTATATTCAGTGTACTCGCCAAGAAACATGAAAGTGTCTGCTGAATCACCATCTTGACTTGATCAGTCATTATTTACTGATATTAGTAGCAGTGACATATTAGTAGCAGTGACAGTATATTATCAACCCAACATTTTGTCCAAATTCCACATGGTTTCTTCTATTTTTTAACACATATTCAATCGTTTTTTGTGCTAATTTTCCTTGGTCACTTGTAATAGGGAACTTTTTACCATTGCTTGTTCATCTGTTTATTTAAATGTCGTATTATGTCAAGCCAACGATGTAATATACTCAGTATAGAACCAATGGATAAAAACTTGAATCCAAAGTAGATAGTAACAATGGTCGACTCTTGTTTCCGGAATGTCAGTGGTGTTCGAAAAATTTTTTTTGTTACATGTATATGTACAATATTTATTTATTTTCGTTGATATTTACATTTGAATAAAATATATAATGATGTGTAACATTGTAAAATTAAAAAAATATAATTTTTATAATTAAAACATATATATTTTACAGGTACGTAGTTGCACATAGCACAACACTGATGCGACTTTAAGGTAAGAACATATTACAACAAAAGTGTTATAAAAATATCATTATTAACTTCTTACGTACTCCTAATATTTACACATGAAACGTAATCTTATATTTTGTCGTCTTCTGTGTTTCCGCTGCATTCCAAGCAGTACAAACAAAAATTTTAAACGTTTTTTGTATTCAACTCGTATGTAATACTTCCAACGAGAATGGACTGCAAAATATTAAAAATTTAACGAATTTATTGATTTACCAAAAATATTGCAATGAATAATTCACTTAATACATAGAATTGCCTATTTAACATTAAAATATCGGACATAACTATATTCACGTTAATCACCTGTCATATTCACATCGGACATTGTAGCTAGTAATGTGACATCAGTTCCGTTGTTTATTACATGTAAATTTATTCATAGGTTGCATTTTTAGGATATTACGTCGTTGTAGAATAGGTATATATATATATATATATATATATATATATATATATATATATATATATATATATATATTGAGATAATATTAAATATATGAGAAACAAAGGTAGTGTTTAAAGAAATAATTTATAAGTTATATACTAGAGAATATTATAAAAAGTATTTATATGAGGGCATTCTTAAGAAATTAGCATAATACCTATTTGTTTATTTTCATAATTATGATATTATAAATGTATTTGAGTGAGCCGTCTTTATAGGCAACCAAATATACACTGAAGTGGATTTGGTTGTAGGAACTTTTGTGTATGAGTATGGATTTAAAAATACGGTTATTTATTAATTTAAGATGTAATTTATATATAAGTTTATATTCTGATCTGAAAAGCCTGAATTTCCATAAAATTCTCCATAGAATTTTAGTTATAATAGTAGTTTTCTAGATAGAATAGTAAAGAATTATCTAGAACTCTAAAATAAGATACCAATAGAAAGAATTTAACCTTTGTTCGCAGTAGAATCTTCGCGAACATTGTAATGTCTATGAAATAGAAGGATTCGAATATATTTTCTTTCAAGAATATTCGTGAACATTAAAATGATATAAATACCATGTGATTTGGATTCAAAATGGTCAGTGTATAGTTGGTCAGTATGTTCAATATAGTCAGTTAGTATAGTCTTTCAGTCAAGATACTCAGTTATCAGTGATTCAGTATATTAGATGAAGATTAAGAAATAGAATTAAGAGAGTATTAATTGAAGATTAAAAATTATATTATGTATATGGTGATTGGAGATTGGAAGAGAGTATTAGTTGAAGATTAAAAATTATATTATGTATATGGTGATTGGAGATTGGAAAAGAGTATTAGTTAAAGATTAAAATTATATAATGTATATGGTGAGTGGAGATTGGAAGAGAGTATTAGATTATTAGAAAGAAGAATAAACAAAAAGCAAATAAAAAAAGAAGAAAGAAGAATATTTACCGATTTATAAATGCTAGTAAGAAGAAAAATATTTTAAAATGGTGGAAGCTGATAATTAAAACATTGTGGTGTATTTGGCAATGCAAATTTACAAAAAGAAGAATAACCGAGGCTGACAACGAAGACATTGAGTGGTGATTAAAATCTTTATTTTGGAAAACGGTTTCATTTAGGCATTCAGTGACAGAAAGGTACCAAATTTTGTTAATATAATTTAATTAGTGTTAGTAATAAGAATTTCAATTTAAAGGTAGATTATTTAAAATTTACATTGTCTATATTAGATATATATGTGTGTTTCATAATAATTATAATAAAGATAATTTCAAAAAGTGCTTACAAACTAATTCTTTGAGAACCGCGATAAAAACCCTATATTTATGTTATTTAAAAACACTCATTGCTCATAAAACTATACACAAACAATCATCATCATCCAGCCTCTAGAGTCCACTGCTGAATATAGGCCTCTTCCTCACGTTTCCAACCCCATCTATCTTGCGCCGCTCTCATCCAGTTTGTATTGAGTCTTCTTAAATCGTCAGTCCATCTTGTAGGTGGTCGACGCTTCTCTTGTCTTCCCTTGGCCTCCATTCCAATAACCTCTTTGTCCATCGCCCATTTGTCATTCTGGCTATGTGTCCTGCCCATCTCCATTTTAGTCTGGCTATCTTCTCGATGATGTCAGTCACTCCGGTTCTTCTCCTGATGTCTTCGTTGGTTATTCTGTCTCGCAGAGTTATTCCTAACATGGAACGCTCCATTCTTCTCTCACACAGTTACGTACACAAACAATACATCATAACAATATATATATATATATATATATATATATATATATATATATATATATATATATATATATATAGAATCTGTCTAGGAAAACAATAAAGAAATCCAATCCTGTATCGTCGAAGCCAAGTGTTCTCGTTCGAAATTTAATCTGGCAATTTGGTGTTCACGGGAAAGCGACGCGACGGTATAATAACTCTAGTTCTAGAAGATAAACTAGCAGCATAAAGTTGCCTCCCTACTGTCCATTCCCAAATGACAAAGCGGTCATCTATAGCTGTTTTAATTTTGCCTCGACCTGAACCAGGTCTTCGAGTAAGCAAACCGGTATTTTCGTACCGTCGCGTCGCCATACTCGTTGCACACTTAAGAGAAACAAACGATACTCGCAGTTTCGCGCTGACCGTTCGAAATCTATGAGTCATGCTGATTCAGTACACAAGTTTACCTGTTATTTACAAGGTCATAGCTCTTGTCAAAATCCATTACCTATTCCATCTTCTAGCGCCGCCACAGTTATTACCATCACAACAGAACTTATCCTCATTGAAATACACTGAAAGTGACATACACTGATAATGGTTTTTAGGAATTAAAGTAAGGGGTCCTTTTTATCTCAAACGCTTATTAGGGAACCAGTAACAAAAACATTTTTTTTTTTCAAGCAATACATTAGTTAACTATGGTACAACCGAAAATAGAGTAACAAAATAAAATATTGTATATAGTATAGTAAAAAACAATAATAATTTCTAAAATAAATTCAATTTAGGAGCTGACCCTATATATATATATATATATATATATATATATATATATATATATATATATATATATATATATATATATATATATATATATATATATATATATAGCAACCTGGAATGTCAGAAGTCTATACGCAAGTGGTAAATAAGTGACGTACAGTGGCCAGGTTCAGTGGCCAGGTTCAGGCACACAAATTACAAACAATGGAACCATGTACTATTCAGGTAACAACGAAGTCAATCACCGCTATGGTGTGGCTATCTTAGTTGTAAAAAAGGTCAGTTACTCTGTGAGAAATTTTACTCCTTATTCTGATAGGATCTTATCAATACAACTTCAGTCTAAAAAAATATAGTAAATTTTATTCAAGTTTATGCTCCTACGGCAGATAAAGATGACGACGATATCGAACTATTTTACCATGATTTGGAATAAGTCTTAAAATCAATGAAGAAACATCACACTACAATAGTAATGGGCGACTTCAATGCCAAAGAAATATCACACTGCAATAGTAATGGGCGACTTCAATGCCAAAGTTGGCCATGGAAGAGTAGATGGATATGTAGCGGCATATGGTCTAGGAAATAGAAATGAACGTGGTGACCGTTTGATACAATTTTGTCAGACGGAAGAATTTGTAATAGCTAATACACTTTTTAAGCTACCAAAAAGAAGATTGTATACATGGAAATCTCCTGGTGATACAACGAATGGAATAATCCGAAATTAAATTGACTTTGTCCTCATTAGACAAAGATTTCGTAATTCTATACTGTCTGCCAAAATCAGACCATAACCGCATAGTATTCATATTACGAATCAAATTGAAACTGGTTAAAAAACCCAAACAAAGTAGAATTGATATTAAGAGATTAAGGGAACCACAAAAAAAGGAACAAACTGTAAAATTCTTACTGAAAATCTACGTAATGCCCAAGAACTGAATAAAAGTAGTTATAACATTGATCAGAAATGGGAAAATATAAAAGTAACAAGAATTAAAACAGTAAATGAAAACTTAAAACCAAAGAAAAGAAAACATAAAGACTAGATGACTGAAGAAATACTAATATTAATAAATGAAAGAAAATCATTCAAAACAAAAAATCCAACTAAATATAATGAAACTGATCGATTAATATTAAAAAGAGAATAAAAGAAGCTAAGGAGAGAATGTTACATGAGCAGTGCCAAGAACTAGAAGAAATTGAGAAAAAATATGACTTTTTTAACAGCATAAAAGAATTAGAGAATTAACAGGAATGAGAAAAACACTTCAAACTAGGCAACTAAGAGATGAAAGTGGTGCACTTATAACAGATATAAACCAAAAAATGCAGAGATGGACACAATATATAGCACAACTTTTTGAAGACAAAGAGAGAACAGTAGCACCAAAAGAATTTAAGGATGATACTGGGCCTGACATTATACGAGAAGAAATTAAATATGCAATAAAACAAGCTAAAGGTGGTAAATTTCCCGGTCCTGATGAAGTTCCTATCAAATTACTCAAAATTGTGAATACGGAATCTATTGATCTTTTTTTGGATCTATTCAATACCATATATAGAACAGGTATAATACCCAAAGAATGGCTTCAATCAGCATTCATACTGCTACCCAAAAAAGCCAATGCAAATGAGTGCAATGAACATCGCACCATAGCCTTAATGAGTCATGTCTTAAAATTGTTTTTAAAAGTAATTCACAATAGAATACATAAGAAATTAGATGAAGGCATAAGTAATACACAAATGGGATTTAGGAAAGGACTGGGAACACGAGATACACTGCAGTAAGTGTTCTTTCGCAGAGATGTTTAGATATAAATCAGGAAGTATATGCCTGTTTCATTGATTTTGAGAAGGCATTTGACAGAGTGCAACATAATCGGCTTAAAGAAATTTTATTAAATAAAAATATAAACAGTAGAGACATTAGAATCATATGTAACCTCTATTGGAACCAAACAGCAAAAGTGAAAGTTGAAAATGAACTGACCAAGGATATCCAGATTCGCCGTGGGGTCCGCCAAAGGTGTATTTTATCACCCTTGTTATTCAATTTATACAGTGAATCCATCTCAGAATTAGCGCTTGCCGAGGTCAGTGAGGCCATTATAATAAACGGTGAGCCACTTAATAACACAATATATGCTGACGACACCGTCCTTCTGGCAGGAACACTAGAATAACTGCAACACCTTGCTGAACAACTAAATATATATTTCAACGATTATGGACTAAAAATAAATTTGAAGAAAACAAAGTTCATGGTATTTACAAAAGAAGAAAACATCAAAGTTAAGCTAGTAGTAGATAATAAAGAAACAGAACAAATATCTTCGTACAAATACCTTGGAGCATGAATCACAGAAGATACTGATCAGACAAAAGAAATAAGATGCCGCATTGAAATTGTACGGTCAACTTTTAATAGAATGAGAAAACTTTTTTGTAATTGCGATATTAATATATCGCTCCGAATAAGAATACTTCTATGTTATATTTTCTCTACCCTTTTGTATGGAGTTGAAGCTTGGACAGTTAAAAAATCCAACATTAAAAACCTAGAAGCATTCGAAATGTGGACTCTGAGATAGCGCGTGAAAATATCATGGATGGATCGCAAACAAACAAGTTATCGAACAACTAGGAAAACAATGCGAAGTTTTAAAATAAAGCAGAGGAAGCGTAGGAAGACGTAAAATCTCGTGGCTACGCAATCTCTGTGAATGGTTTGGATTCAGTTCAATTGAACTATTCAGGCGCGTAACCAACAAAATTATAATTGAACTTTGATCAGATAAAAGGCATATATCGAGCACAGTTTAATTAAATCTTGCCCAAGTACTTTCGATCCCTAGATCATCTTCAGGGGCATTTCGTCAATTGTGGCCTATCCGGCAAGAACAAGATGTCATAAACATATAATTGTACATTACACTACACTACAAATAGACAAACAAACAATTTAAAATAATTTGAGGAAGGCTACATTGCTTGAAGAAATCGGAGACAGAATGAAGATCGGAAGATCGGAGACAGAATGATCGAAAGTACTTGGGCAAGATTTAATTAAACTGTGCTCGAAATATGCCTTTTATCTGATCAAAGTTCATTTATTCGAGCATTCAACCTTAAAATTATAATTGCCAGAATGATTTCCAATCTCCGATAGGAGTGGAACTTGAAGAAGAAAAATATATTAATAATAAATAATCTAAATAATACGAATTGTATGTGCAACATAGAATGCACATAATTACTTTCAACCTGTTTTTTTTGTTAATAATTGTCTTACGTATATTTAAAAAAATAACAATATATAGGAAACTAGGTAAACTAATTGCAAGTCATTGAACATTAGTTCTCATCAATTACGAATGGAATCCGTTATATCACAAAACCCTAATAAGAATCGAACAATTAACCGAAGAAGATTCCGAACAGTTAGAACAATTACTATTCTTGGATTCGCGAGATGTTATTAGAAATTATTAAATTCATATCTGTGTACTATTTTTCCTATAGCGACTTATATACTAGGAAATGAGGTACAACAATAAAATAATCATTTATGAGCCTCCAAATCTATAGGAGTACTAAAAAAAGAAAAGGGAGATTTGTTACTTTTAGCACAAACATAATAATATTTTAGTGATCATTAAAGCTCGGATTTATAGGCAACAAAAATTGAAGAAAAAGGCGCCTATATAGGCAAAGATTTTTATTAAAAAAGGCAGAAATATTAACATTTAGGCAAAATATAGGCAATATAGGAATATAACTTATTATTTATTGTACAAAGTGAATTAACGTAATATTAACTTAAGGCAGGTATATTTACACATCATAATCATAACATTAGTATAAATAAACTAGTAACTAAATAACTGTAAATTAATAATTAAACATTGTAACTAGGGATGGCGGTTTTTGACAAAACACCGGTTTTCGGTTATACCGGTTTTTTTTTTCGCTTACGGTTTAACCTGGCGGTTATAACCGGCCAAAATAACCGGTTTTTCCAAAAACCGGTTTTCGGTTTTTTAATCCAATAGGTTAAAAGTTTGCTTCTGTATTTATAAAATAAAATAAAATTTGAACTATGGCTTGTTTGGAATAATTACTGGAGAATAATAATTATTGGGATCCAAAAGAATACCTAACCTAATCCTAATCACACCATATACAAAGCCCTTATACAACCAGTGTTAACATATGGGTCGGAGAGACATGGACCATTTCCAAGGCAGATAAAAATCTCCTGCTTATATTTGAAAGAAGGATCCTGAGAAGAATATTCGGTGGCATCTGTGAAAATGGTGTTTGGAGAAGGAGGTACTACTACGAGATATATCACAGATATAAACATATATTTGGTGGTAAAGACGTAGTATCCTTTATAAAAATAGGAAGACTAAGATGGGCAGGACATCTGGCAAGATCACAGCAGAACAACCCTCCTAGAAGAATCCTTATGTCGCAACCTGTGGGAAGTAGAAGTAGGGGTAGGCCAAAACTCATATGGAGGGATGGTGTAGATCAGGATGGTAGACAAATAGGCGCAGCAAACTGGCAACAGTTAGCAATGGATAGAACTGACTGGCGTAATAGACTTGGGAAGGGTCGAGGCTCTTTTATAGGGCTGTAGCACCAATGATAATGATGAATCCTAATCACCGTAAAAACCTAATTAATAACCGGTTTTTACTTTAAAAATAAAAAACCGGTTATAACCGGGACAAAAAAAACAACCGATAAAACCGGTTATTGCGAAGTAAAAAACCGGTTTTCGGTTAAAACCTGTATTTTTATCCCATCCCTAATTGTAACCACTTAAAATTTTATCATTAATAGAAACAACTAAATGTTTTTCAATATTTTTGGTCTTAAAACTATGTCTTCGATCACTTAAAATTAATTTGTACATTGAAAACGAACGTTCGACGTCGACAGATGTAATTGGAGCATATTTCAGAGCGGATAATAAATCTGGCATAATTTGAAATTCTTCGGAAAATGTCCCATTCAAAACTTTAGCAACATTAGATAAAAACGAAAAACCTTCATTCTTGTCAAAAACATATTTCATTTTTTTTTTAATTAATTAACCGTTACTTTCAAGGTAATTGTGGTAACTATTAATTTATAATTGTCATTGATATAAGCGAGTTCCTGTTTTAATTTGGGATTTTTTAATATATTTTTTTGCTTCTCGAATGGCTTCGGAAAATCATCATCAAATTCTGACATAACTAATTCTATTTCATTGCAGTGTTCTAAGTAAAAAAAACTGCTTCGAGCCAGGTTCCCCACCTTGTTATTACTGGTTTAGGTGGCAAAGGGACACCAGGAATTCTTTCTTTATATATTTGCACCCTCAACGGAGCCTTTACAAAAACTTTTTTCATAAAATTATTTACCAACGGAAACAGATTTCTTATTTCTTCAGCATTCTATTTACGCCGTGGGCTACACAAGTGCAATGAATTAAATTAGGATAAAAAATCTTTAAATTAACAGCAGCTTTTAACATATATGCCGCAGCATTTGAAAGCATTAAAACTATTTTATTCACTGGTATAGCGTTGGGTAAAAACAGGTTTGTTAAATTATCTTGTATAAATCGACTTATTGTTAAATTGTTTGTTTTTTTCCAATTCTTTAACGGCAACTAAATAAGGTTTTCTCGCAAAGTTTTCGTTCAAAATTCCAATCATTAAATTAGCTATATACCTGCCGCATACACCTATCGTTTCATCCACGATAATATACAAAAAATTGTCCTCTAACTCTCGCTTAATTTTTGAAATAGATTCCACATAACATTTTTCCACAGTATGTTTTCTCAATGTACTCTCGTCCGGTAAGGATCTATTAAGATATTTTTCGAAAAAGCATTTAAAACTAGGGCTATTAACTTTATATAGAGGAATGTTGGATGCAATCATCATCTGGCATAAATCAAATTTAAATGCGTCTTCCTCCTTTTTTTTGAACTGCTTAAACTATCCCGCAGAGATATTTGGGCTAACTTAGAAGAATTTATTTTTTCAAATTACGTTTATGAAGTGGGGTTCCACAATGCTGGCCAATAAAGTACTTTTTTCTACTTGAAATCTGAGAATTAAAAAAAAAATAATTAGAATTCTAAAACCGCTTTAGAATTTAAGTATGTTGTGGGACGAGAAAAAATAAAACTTACCGATTGGCCGCATGGTTTACAAAATGCTCCATCTCCTTCTAGAGAAAGTTCCGAATAAGGTGCGATCCATAGCCTTAATTTAGATGTCATCTTTTTACACAAATGTCTAAAACGTTTTAAAACGTGTTCTTTGTTTTTCGGTATACGCAACAAAACTAAACTAGGATATAGCAATTTGTGACTAAACTCTGATACAGTAACCAACTGTACAACTGATAATAAACTTATAAAGCTTAGGGATTTCCAAATAGTTAACCCTCAAGTCTCGATCAGGTAAATTTTCCTAGAAATCTGTTATATAAACTTACCATTGATATTTTATTATTGACCCAAAATTTTATTATAGAATGGTTTAGTAATAGAATAATATCATGGGTAGTGCCATGAAATTTTAAAAAAGGCACAAATAGGCGGAATTTACGAAAAAAAGGCAGAAAGTGCAAAAAACAATTATAATAGGCAAAATAGGCAAAAAAGGCATTTTGCCTATAATCCGAGCTTTAGTGATCATCATGTTCTAGCATACTTCGAACGATTTTTACACAGTATTGTCTGAGATCTTCTTATTCGTTTTTATATATTTGCATAATATCTAATGTCTCTTTGTTTAATGGTAGATAATTTATCGCATTCATGCGTTTCTTGGTCGATTTTGATCATCTTGTTCCAGAATGACTGCAAGTTAGGAGTAAACGTAAGCACTGCATCGTAATAGTTAGTAGTATTCTACGCCTACAACCTAGGTTTTTTTGTTCAATATTTAAGTAACTAGGAAAACAGGAAAGCTAAAGGAGTATGGAAAGCTAAAACAATGAGAAAAAACAGATTTCGTGTGTATTGATAATATTCTGATTACTATATCAGACAGTGTGTCAAAAATTGAATTTAAGATTTTGGGTTGATTTGTTTTTATGGATCGACTGGCAAATTTTAATTTATTTTTAATTAATGTTGAACTATTTGTGTTTTGATCCATTACTGTTGTCTATACTGATTGTATCTGAACTATTGTAATCTTTTCAAATGGATACGTAATTTTGGTGGTTGTACAATTTAATTTCAAATCAGAAGTTACAAAATTGTATGTTACAAATTGTATGATTAATATTTTTTTTCTTTATACAGAATAGAAATTCTTCGATATATGGGTAGGATAAGACATATGATTTTATTATCATACGAGTAGTTTGTTGATTTTTACCAGATAACTATTTACTATACCTTGTCAAGAATCGAGAGAATCAAATTGCCAACTATAGAGGCTGGTCTACAAAGAGCTCCAAAGGAATCAATTTCCAAATTTGAGGGAGAAAATACAATCTCCTTACCCGTCAAGTTTCCCAAATAATCGTCACCCATCTGTTACATATGCAAACGCTGTGGAGGAACAAAATCATACCACCGCATCTGTCCTAAACACTAGATAGGAAAAATTTAATACAACAGAAACGAGTAACAATTTAGAATTAAGGGTCCAATAACTTCTGGAGAGATTGAATATAATGTTCGACCTTCTCATAACGATACTATCAAAATTTAATGTTCAACCTTAAAATTAAAATTGGATATTGGAACACAAACGGCCTCACAAACCATTGTGAGGAGATTAAGGCATTTATAAAGTTAAATAATTTTAACATCATAATGGCCTCTGAAGTTCATATGGCAAACAAGAGCCACTTTCCTATGCCAGATTATTGTAACAGATGCCATAAAATATCACGAACGAAATAAAATATGTGAAATCAACATTTAGGCAACCTCGATATCTGTAGAACTCAGCAAGGAACACATAACGATGTCAGCTGCGTATTGCCTATCGGGTAAAATAATTAAAGAGGAACATTTCTCTAGTTATTTTAATAGGCTTGGTCATCATTTTATTTCAGCATCTAAGTTTAATGCAAAATATACAAGATGGAGTTTAAGATTGATAAAATTGACCTTTCTTCGGACCAGTTCCATATATATATATATATATATATATATATATATATATATATATATATATATATATATATATATATGATACAAATACTTAAATATCCCACGTTTTCAAAATAATAAAGCAAATTAGAGTCTGTTAAGAGGTAATATTCAAAATGCAATTAATTTAAATCTTCCTCTTAAAACAAATAAAGATATTGAAGAAGCAGTCCAATACCTTACAATAATCATTCAACAGGCAGCTTAGAGAGCAACTGCAGATTTAAATCAGAGTTATAACTTTGCACCATATTCACATTATATAAAAATCTTTTCAACAAAAAGAGAAAACTAAGAAAATAGTGACAAACTTCCAAATCTTCTAAGTACAAAACTCAACTAAATAGGGCTACTCGTTTGCTTAAAAGAGAACTACACAAATACAAAGATAAAGGCAAAAATGAATTTCTTAAAAGTATTACTGCGACGGATGACACAAATTACTTTATTTGGAAACTCTCTAAGAAACTTAAACATCAGATTATGAATGATGGTCCCATTAGAAAGGAGGACGGTGATTGAGCCAAGGCCGATGAAGATAAAACACAAGCATTCGCTAAGCATCTCCGCCAAGTTGTTTTCAACCTTACTCCAGAACTCATGAATCTCAATGGAAGAAGAAGAAGAATTTCTTTGCGAGATCTTAGACGCACACTACTAGATGTGACCTTCTATAGAAAATATTAAAATTAATGAAATTAAAGATTTAGTTAATTATTTCAATATTAAAAAAGCTCCAGGGTATGATTTAATATCGGGAAAAATCTGTAAAAATTTACCTGAAGAATGATTTCGATTTGTTATGTACATATCTAACGCTACGCTAAAGTTAGACCATTTTCTCTTAATGTAAAATGACACTCATTATTCTAATACTGAAACCAAATAAAGATCCACACAAACTGTCATCCTATCGTCCAATCAGTTGACTTTCCATTATCTATAAGATATTTAAAAGGATACTCCTACAAAGAATGAATTCTATAATCGACATAAATATGTACATCTAGAAGCTTTCCTTACTTTGCAAAATCCAGATTGAGAATCAATATAATGATAATGTTGTTGATGATAAAAGATTCGTTGCTTTCTATAACAGGAAAGGAAGAAAAACAGGAAGCTTGTATTAGCTAAACATATTTTTCCAACTCAACTTTTCACTTTTGATAACAGATTTTCTTTCTATCTGTTTAGATTTACTAGTTAATATGTAAATTTGAAACCTTTGACTTGTTTTTTATACCAACACTCAGCTAATTGAGATACCTTCATTTATTTATTACCTCGTTCTCCCCAATGTCGTTTCTTGTAGATATTTGCCAACGATTGTGTTGAACAATTTTGGAAATGATGTGTTGCTCTTACGCTCCGTAATGTCTCACTGTCTAATTTTCTTCTTCTTCTTCTTCATGTGCCGAGCTCGATTATAGAGCGTTGGCTATAGTAATTTTGTTGACGGCAGCTCGGAAAAGAGATGCAGAGGATCTGTTAAACCAATCTCTCAGGTTTCTAAGCCATGACGTTCTTCTTCGACCTGGCCCTCTTCTTCCGTCTACCTTGCCTTGTATTATTAAATGGAGTATATTTTACTCTCATTTAACTGGTTCCTTATTCAGACTTCGAGGTGGGATATGTGAAATAGTACATTTTTCCTAGGTTTCTATATCATGGTGTAGAATTAGTTCCTTCTCTAACATTTCCTTTGTAAATGCGATATATGTTATAAAAGGTATATGTTATATTCGAGAAAAAGCGTCAGTGAGCGAACAACAGCTACGACCAATGTCACATTACCTTTATCCTGTCTCTTGCAGTTTAAGACAAAACGTAAAAAATAATAATTGCAGATCACTGCCCATACACGGCGAAGACAATGTATCATTAATTGTATATAACTGTATATACTTTTATTATAGTTGTAACATTTTGTTGCATATTGGCTATAATATCTCTATATCTAGCGGTAATTCGACTACTCTATTATGACATTATTACAAAAATTAACAATAAACTTAATAAGATTATACAATGTTATTATTTAACAGATTTTCTTTAAATTATTGCAATCCTTGCATAATAACACTATCAACAATAATATTTACAACAATGTTAAGTCGGCTCTCTCCTACCGATGCGTAATATAACGACCTTCAATGGCTTCCTTCGATAGAAAATAATAACAGAAATAATAGTGAGGCGAATTTCTCAATGTCGACAATTAACTCAGCAGAAAAATTGGCAACGGAGATTTGTTTGTTATAAAAATATTTTTTACCTTTGCATTGACCTTGTTTATCAAGGAAAGTACAGATTTTTATAACATGTTTATTGTTTGCAATTATTTATATAAATTTGATCTTGTAATCGAGACAAAATATAACGGAAAATATATACCGTAATGTGTTTGTATCACATCTTATGAGAATTTTATTCATTTTCTAAAAGAAAACCAGTAGTACTTGAAATAGGTTGAATAAGGATTTTTTTGTGTTCCGCAAGGTGGTATCATAAGATTCCTGCTATCTGTTTACTATTCTTAAATCTATGTAAACTTTTATACATCTCGTTTTCCAAATTTGTAAATAGGTCCCGATATTGAGTTTTATCCGCTGTAACAAGATGTTTGATTATATATTGGTTATATATTATATAATTGAAAGCCTTTGACATGTGGATCTACCGGAGAATCATCAAGATTCCATGGAAGTCGCATACCTCAAACGTCGCATGGATATTGCATATGGAAATATGAAGTAATGCAGATTAGAATAGAATAATAGAATTAACACATTTTATATTAAAGTACAGAGGACGATGACGATCTCAACAACAGACCAGGGAATACAGGAAAACTATTTCAGGCACTAAATAGAAGATTCCTCGATAACAGAGAAACATCAAGGAAAACGAAGATGACATTATATGAACCAATATATAGACCAACGTTGACGTACGGAGCGGAAAACTGGATTTTAAACAGAAGACACCAAAATAAGGTACAAGCAGCAGAGATGAATTAAATGAGTGTCATAATATTCTTGCTGCCTGTTTACTATTCTTTAAGTCTATATAAATTTTTATACATCTTGTTTTCCATATTTGTAAATAGGTTCTGATATTGAGTTTTATCCGCTGTAACAGGATGGTTGATTATATATTCATCTTTTTATAAGTTTGAATAATTCATTAATATGGTAGAGTTTTTAAGTCTGAGATCTCCGTCAATTTACTGAGTTGTTTTTTAGTGACTTAATTTTTTTGTCACATCAATACCTCGATAGTTTTTCCAAAACTTTAAAAATGTTTTTAGATTACTATCCAAAAATATTTACAATATTTTTAACACTATTAAAAACTTGAATACTGTTTGAAAAAAGAAGATCGAGTCGGGATCGATTCGAGTCCTGGAAGATCTGAATATACATCAAAGACTATGAATCTGATATTATTAGTCAGAAACTATAGATGTTGTCCAAAGTGCTGTTGATAAACTGTAACAAGTCTAATAAAATAACTTTTGTTGAACAATAAATTAGATAGTGATCTGTTTACTCTGAATACCCAAATATGGGCCAGAAACCCAAACACTTTTTATATTACATAGTAATATATTAAAATTCATTTTACAGCCCGATTGTGGTAGTTCAGGTAAACCAACTACTTGGTAAAAATAATTCTAGATCAAGAATGTAAGTTCCAACACCTATGCTCGAACAAAAATTATAATCTGCGTTTTAAACCAAATTTATATGGAGTCATACGCTCTTTAATAACCGTATATAATTTGTAGGATATTTTTTATCTATTAATTGCAAGTGCTACATTTTGTTACTTTAATAGCTTTCATTAGCATGTAACAACCAACAAAGTGCCGCTCTATTGGTTTTAGAGGTGATCTACTTTACTGTAAGTATCGATGTCTAAATTTCGCTTCGTTAGATTTTAATAAAAGTAATTGCACTGCCTTTTATGGCAATATGCTCATTTGCTTGAACGCTGGCTTTAGTCGTTAGCCATTTAGTTAATGCCCAATATTACTGCTATTTGCAAAAAAGATATTTGTATAAAAATTATAGAAATGTATAACGATTAACGATTAAAGAAAAATAAAAAAGTATCCAGCAAAATAACTTGGATATCAATGTAAAATTTGCAAAATAAAGGGTGGAACTGTTAAATATGAAATAGAGTGTTTAGATGTTCTTTTAACTAAAATAGTTGACTTCTATGTCATTCATATACTCATATATCTTTAATGTAATCGTGGAATATACTTTTAAAAATTAAGATTAAAATTAAGAAAAAAGTTGATTTAGAAACTTTTAGAAACAAATGACAAGGTTCGTTTAAACATTAACATATCAGAATAAAATGATGATAAATAAACTGTACACTCAGCATATCTACATCAACACAAAGAAATCAGAACTGGTAGATACTGTTGTATTTTTATTAATCTAATTTATTGTTTTTATTTATTATCAAAGGTTCTACACTTATAACACTTACAAGTTTATTTAAAGTCTTTATTTGTACAATATAACTAATTTATTTCACACTAATAATTATATGATTTATCTACATTTATTACAATACGTGCGTTACATTTTAAAAACTCGACGCGATGATCAAAACTAACTGTTATTCAAAAACTGAAAACTCTCTACACAAAATGTCCCATATATACTAAATATCCGTTATTCGAGAATTCCCTTAGAATAGACGAGAAGGTCACTCAAGGACTGGTCTTTCAGCACTCTGAGATAGCGCGTAGAATTCGGTCGACGATCCTTGCTGAATGATCTCGAACGCCATGGAACTGGTTTTAGCGTAGGGGTCCCTTGGATATTGCCTACTAGAAAAATACTTATTAGAAAAACATGTTTACAGTTTTGAGTCATATTATGCGTCATTATTTATCGTAACATTGCCCCCCTCTTAAAAGATGGTTCCTCCTGGAACATTGTCGGGACTGGAACTGGAACGGTATGCTGGTATCGGCAACTGGACCTCTCTTACAACTTCCAGTTGTATAAAAATGACAAGGGACGGTTTTCTCTCCACACCAGTATCTATGCGGATTGCAACAGACTAACACCTGGACTTCGGTGTCTTTAAAGATCTCCTCCACCATACTTCGTATAACCCTCCAATCTAATTGGCGGCACTCTAATTTTAGCATGGCTAACTTTTGCACGTCGGACTCTAGTACGTGCTCTCTCAATTGAAGTAAGGCTTCCCATACATCTCGGTAGGTAGGTTGGTCACGGGCAGTGTCTTTTGTTACCAGGTAGAAAAGGTAAAGTGATGTATCTTGGAGTTTCAAGACTTTTCCGGGAGCTGGCACTTGGCATTGAAGTTCTGCAACTCGACCGAACTTCCTTCGAAAAACGGATGCTAACGGATTCTTCAGTGGTAACAAACACCATGTCTTGCTTTACCGGGGCCTTTATAGGCACCCATGAACTCCTTAAACGTGAGGTCAGACACATCTTGGACTTGGTTTACTTCCACTTCTTCATCTACGTCGTGATCACCTTCGAAAGACGCCAGCCGGTTATGGTGTACGATCATCGTCTTTCCCCTCGGAATCTTGCTTATTCGTTAGATGACATCGTTGATCTTCTCCATAATGAGGTATGGACCTTCCCAAAACTGCTGCAATTTGGGAGAAAAACCTTTTCGCTTTTTGGGATTATATAGCTAGACTTTGTCGTTCTTCTTAAAGTACCTCTTTTCGGCTTGTGTATCGTACCGTTTCTTCATTCGATCTGAAGATGGGAACGGACCAAATCGTATACATCGTTCATTCTTCTTCGTAATGAAATCACATTATCTTCACCTGCTACATCTTCTCCAGGTCGACACCCAAACTCTAAATAGGATCCTGGCTGGTGTCTAGCCTGTTGATTCGTTAACAGCAGATCTGTAGGCCATTATGAAGAACGGAAGATATTGGTCCCAGTCTCGCTGATGATCGGACACCATCTTTGTCAAATACTTGCCAACTGTCCTATTCATCCGTTCTACCATACCATCCGATTGCGGGTGATACGCTGTAATTCTTGTTTTCTTCATGCCTAGTCGATCACATATTCCTTAAAATAGATCGCTTTAGAAGTTCCTTTCTTGGTCGCTATGGATCTCCAAAGGCACTCCAAATCGGCTGATATATTCTTGGATCAACTTATCTGCAACGGTGGCGGCCTTCAGGTCTGGAAGTTCGTAAATCTCGACCCACTTAGTGAAGTAATCCATTACTACCAACATGTACTTGCCTCCATTTTCACTTTCTGGAAATGGCCCAGCGATGTCCAATGACCGATGACCGATTTTCGGTGAGGCCCTTTACTTGTAGCACAAATAGTACATTTCTTACACCAGTCCTTTACGTCGTCGGAGCTGTTCATCCAATAAAACCGTTCCCGAATTCGCTGAGTGGTTTTCTTTACACCGAAATTCCCTCCTGATGGACTGTCGTGTAACTGACGAAGTACTTCGGCTATTCTGCTCTTTGGGATCACCAACTGTCTTCTCTTCTCTGAACCGTCATCATTTTCCAGTACTTGTTTGAGCAAGCCATCTTTCATGATGAATGAGTCCCACTGGGCCCAATACGTCTTAACTACTAAACATAGGTTTGATATTTCTTGCCAAGGTATTCGACGGTTTTTCTCTTTCCATTTTCGAATTTTTTGTATAACTAGATCTCTCTCTTGTTCTTATTTTAGTAGGCGTCTATTCGTCGTTGACCATCGTTGTTCTTAGCACTGCTGCTTCCTTGGATTCCGTTTTGTTGCAGTGGGAACACTCTGCTGGGCTTGGCCTTCTGGCAAGAGAATCAGCGTTTCTGTGGCCCGGTGCTCACTCTTGAAATCGTACTCTTAGAGTCGTTCGATCCATCTGGCTATCTGAAACTTCCTTCCGTAGAGGTATTGATAGAAGTGCTCTACTGATTTCACTACTGCTAGAAGTTCTCTTGTCGTACCGCAATAATTCCGCTCAGGTTTTGAGAGAACTTTACTAAAGTATCCAAGGACTCTTTCCTGTCCTCCTTGAATCTGAGATAGCACTCCTCCAATTCCCACATTACTTGCATCTGTATCTAAGATGAACTCTCCTTCTGGCAGTTGATATCCTAATATTGGTGCTGTGATTAAATGTTTTTTAAGGTCTCAAAGGTATTTTGGCAGTCTGTATCCCAGCGGTAATCTCTTGCTTCCTCCGTAAGTCGCGTTAATGGCTTAGCGATATCTGCAAACTTCTTAATAAACCTCCTGTAGTAAGTATATAGTCCAAGAAAACTTCTTACTTGATGTTTGTCCGTTGGTTCTGGCCATTCCTTAATGTTGTTCTGAAGCTAATGTTTGTATTTTGAGAACGATTTCCGAAGTGGAAATTGAAACGCCAATAAACGTATTTTAACCTTTAATTGTGGCTTATTCCCATTTAAATACTAATTAATTTCTTAATAGAATCGATTTTTCCCTTATCCACGGCCACTCCTTCTTTACTGACTATATGACCCAGATAATTGACTTTACCTTAAAATAGCTGGGACTTCTTGGGGTTTAACATTAATTGGGAAGCTTTAAGTCGATTAAAAACGTTTTCTAAATTTTTCAGATGATCTTTAAATGTTTCCCCCAAGACGATTATGTCATCAAGATAAAGAGGCATGTTTTCCAAGATAAGCTTCTCAACACATTTTCCATAAGCCTCTTAAATGTCGCAGGAGCATTACAGAGTCCAAATGGCATAACGTTGAATTGCCACAATCCAGATCCTGTGGTGAATGCTGTCTTCTCTTTATCTACTGGGTCCATTTCTACCTGCCAGTATCCAGACTTCAAATCCAAAGTAGAAAACAATTTACTTCCAGCCAATGTGTCCAATGTATCGTCGATCGGAGGCAGAGGATAACTGTCTTTTTTAGTAACGTTGTTCAGCAAACGGTAATCTACACAGAACCTCGTCGTTCCGTCTTTTTTCTTAACCAGGACCACCGGAGAGACCCATGGGCTCGTAGAAGGTTCTATCACCCCGTATTTCTTCATTTCCTGAACAATTGTTTCAGCTTGTTCTCTTTTCGCCTGTGGTACTCGTCGAGCTGTTTGACAAATTGGCCTAGCATTATCAGTATCAATTTTATGCTTTACAACGGTAGTTCTTCCCGTATTTCCTCCTTTCGGTACGAAAATATCACGTTACTGCCGAAGAAATTCCCTTAATTTTCTTTTCTCCATCTGATTTAAAGACTGTCCCGCAACAGCAACCGTTTGGTCGAATTTGTCGTTGGAATAATCAGATGTTGTCGCCTGACCGATTATGGATGTCACAGGTACACAAGTTCCTACTTTTGTCTCTTTCTTGATGGTCACTGGGTAGTCATTGACATTGATAAGTCTCACAGGAATTTCTTTAGCCGAAGTCACTAATTCCTTTCCAATTATGATTCCACGGATAACCTCGTCGTCATGGTTCCAAGGCTCTATCATAACAGGTGTCCCTTCATCCACAATTCCCTGTAGCCGCGCTACTATGATCGTTACTATATCTTCTTTCCCCGGAGGGCGGCGGATAAGACATTAACCAGCGTTTTGTGACGATCTAATCGCAGTGTTCTCCGCATTTCATGATCGCGAAGACCATCAATAAATATTTGAACGGCCAGTTTTTCCATCATGTCTTCGGGAGCTGTTGGATCAGCATATCGTACTAATCTGGCAATATCTACCTTATATTCTTGAAGAGCCTCATCTGCCTTTTGTCTTCGATTTTTAAGCTGCGACTGATATACATGCTCCAAATGTTCGTGGCCATATCGCATATTTAACCTCTTCTTCAGTGTTCGAAATCATTAGTCTCCTCTACGGCTATGGTCTGAAGCACATCTAAGACATCTCTTCGAAGTGAGATAGTCAGGTTTACAGCCTTTTATTTTTCAGACCATTCATTCGCTCTTGCGGCTGATTCGAACTGTTTTATGTAGTTGTTCCATGATGATTTTCCGTCGAAAGTTGGGACTTTAACATGAACAGAACCTCCACTCCCTTCAAATTTCGGCCGTGTTTCCAACTTACATTTCGTTCGTTCTTTCGACGACCCTTGCTGAATGATCTCGAACGCCATGGAACTGGTTTTAGCGTAGGGGTCCCTTGGATATTGCCTACTAGAAAAATACTTATTAGAAAAACATGTTTACAGTTTTGAGTCATATTATGCGTCATTAATTATCGTAACAATACTAGTAAATATCTGGAGTGTGAAGAGTAATATAAAAAAACTAATGTTTTACATTTAGAAAGAATAACTTTATGAGACGAATCTGAAGACGAAGAAATAAAAAAAAAATAACAGGTTTCCTATAGGCAGGATATGTAACAAGAATGACAGACGGTAGGTGATTATGGAGGTTATTAAAAAGAAGACCACGTAGGAATTTAGTAACATAAGATAAGAACTTACACGAGACGAAAAATAAAAACTTGATCAGAGTGAGAGTAGCGAATGATATTATAATGATGACCGGATTCTTACAATCAGTATCAATAAACTCAATTTTGACATTCTTTACACTAAATATTGTCAAAAACATTTTATTTTATTCCTAAAAAAATTTATATATTTTTGTCAATAATAATTCAGCCTGCGAATGATTAACCTCGTTAAATAAACTTTGTGGCATGTGTAAAACAATTTGTCATAAAACATTACCTACTCCTTGTTGCAGTTAATCAAATTTATGCATTTTTGGGTACCTAGGTACTGTGGCAACTAAAGCCTTAACAAAATTTTAATACTCTCTCTTAAAACCGTTTTTACACTCTAGAAGTTTTATTTTGTTATCGAAGGTTCTTAAAATTGTACGATGTGCTCGTAATTTCTACGGCTTATTACACAAAAGGTGTTTCTAGTCAAACGAAGCGCAGGATAAGGACAAACGTTTATCGGTTTCTTCTTCTTGGCATCGTAAAATGCATTACTTAATTAAACTTTTATGTTCCTTTCTTATTAGTGATCACACGAATGTCTTTAATCTTTAGTTTTATTTCGCTGTTCAACTTTAATACTATGCGGCGTTGCCAAATCATTATATTTCCCAATAAACTAATTATTTTAATAGATTATATTATATAGAAAAAATTTATTAACTCGTCAAAAGAGACTGTTTGAAGCGTTCTCAAACTTGAACATCTATAGGCTTTTCTATCACTTTTCTAGTAACAGTCACAGTAATGGCATTTCTCAATACCTTTTACACACTTTATTTCCTATATAGAAACTATTTAGAGAAAAAGAGCTTTAATTATTTTCAGCAGCAGAAATAATCAAACTGATCAACGAAGAATATATACAAATACTAATGGATTTGTACTCCATATACAATAGGAACTATTCCTAAAAAATGGGTAAAGTCTACGTTTATCCCATTATTCAAAAAACCAAATACGACGTTACCGTGATAAAATTTGGCTTCAGGGATGCTTTTTAAAAAAGAGAAGCCTTGTTTTTCATAAATATGTTGATCCAAAGGTGTATGCATATAAATCAACCACTGTACGTCTCCTTTTTAAACTATACAAAACTTTCGATAAAATTAGACACGACCACCTCATACAACCAGTTCAACGAAAGAATTTTGATACAGAGGTCATTAGAGTTATTACCGAACTATACTATAATTAATCAGCTGTACTGATGATGTGGAAAGAGCTATCAGATTAAATTAAGGAGATGTGTCAGACAAGGAAGCATATTATCACCTATCCTATTCAAGATATCATCGAAGACGCGATAGGGGGATCAATAATAGGCAATTACTATTTTAATGGGAATTATTTCATTTCAATTTTCACTTAGGAAATTGTTCTCAAAATACAAACATTAATAAATTAAACACAATTTGTTTTATTTTCTACTTGGTGAAAAATTCTTCTAATAATTCAATTTTATCTGACTCTTTATATTGACAATTCAGACATATAATATATATTTTAAAGTAGAAGACTTTAAAATAATATTGCCAATATTGCTGAGTACTCTGAGATAGCGC
>NW_027313218.1:0-23080 GCF_040954645.1 Diabrotica undecimpunctata | reverse complement strand
ACGCGCTATCTCAGAGTGAGACTGCAGGTGATTAAATTTGTCTTCTGTAATGGACAAATGGTCATTATACATTTTTCTTGTGATTCCTGCAAATATTCGTATTTTTACGAACTGGTAAAAACTGCCACTCCTCGTCAAAGTTTAATTTGAATTAGACAGGCAAATCTCTGGAATACCTTAAGGTCGGGTCCCACCAGTCACGCTATTCTGCGCTGCGTCGCTCTGCTTCAAGCAGCGCGGAGCAGAACTACACAGAGCGGCGCAACTTTGCCCATGTGATTCTAGAGGAGCAAATAAGTTCCAGTTTTTTATTTACGCGCGCACGATGAAAACAAAATTAGCAATAGCAAGTGCTGCTGTTATAGTAATTAACCATTTTTAGAAGAAAAACGAAAGACCCGGAGGGAAAACGTCGTTATTGGGTTTACACCAGTATTTAAAAGTAGACAAGTTTATAATGGAAATAATCTTTTAAGTGATTTAGTTGCAGGATAGTTTCAAAATTTTTGTCGTATGTCGTTACACGATTTCGAGTACCTGTTAACAATGATTGAACCAGTAATAAGACAGAGATGAAACAAGCATTTATCGATGTCTACTGAAATTAAAATGTAAAATTAGCTTTGTCTGTGCCCATTGATTTTTTCATTTTCACCTTTTCTCTTCTATATGAAGACAACAAAGACGTCATCTTTGTTTTAGCTTCAGCGACGGAACAACCGATATTGTCTGCAATAAATACCTATGCATCATATTTCTTACTTTTTATATGATAATTATTGCTTTTCGGATTCCACAATTCCGGTTTGTATCTGTATGCCTAAATAAATTTTTCAACTTCTTCATGATTCCACTCAAAACTCATCGCGAAGATAAACCCTATTCATTCTACAAATGCCCAATCGTCAATAGAACCACGTGTAAGCCAAACAGGGTCGTACTGATGTACGACCAATGTATCATACGATTTTTAAAAATATTTACTTTTGAAACTGATAGTGTAAAAATTTCTGAAATTTAATCATTATATCACAATTACACTAAACTCTAAAAAATAACACGACCAGTAAATAACTTAATAATAACTATAACATAAATATAACACAATATATTAACTTAAAAATCAACACGATACAATTAGAATTAAAATGATGGCGAATTGGGATCTGTAACATGAGAATCTGTCTCGCTTACGGTAATAAATTATATTTTATCACCTCTTGACGAATGAGACGGCAAATATCAACACGTGCTCATGGTTTACTGATGGGAATTTGGTAAACGAATATACTTTTAGTAAAGAAACACAATAATCTGTAAAAATTGTCTTTAATCACAAACACCGTTCCAACTAAACGCGCACTTTTCTTTGATCTACACTACTTTACCGACAACCAACGGATAATGTTCATTCTTGTTTGAACTTGCACGGCGCAGCGCTACTTGTCGTTCCCACTAGTCGCTTAAGCTCGCTCCGCGCACAAATGAACCAAAACAAACAGCGCGGCGCAGCGCAGCGCGACTGGTGGGACCCCGCCTTAAAGCCCTCAATTTATTCCACGCATGCATTTCCCACTTTTTTTCCTGGATGAATGGGATGAATAATACTTAATTTCATAATAGTCATTAAAAAATTGATGATTAATGTATATAACTTTGTAGGGATTTTTGAAATTTTTGGATAATTGAATTATTGGATTTAATTGGATGGTGAATAAACGCATTTATTTTTTTTTCTATCTTTCAATGGTGGAGTGCACACTATCGCACTCCATTTGCGAGTGACCCTTAACTAAATATTTTCTGTATAATTACCGTATCATTTTTGTTGCACATATGCTCATGTTCATTAGCCAATGTCACGTTGAGATTTTGTGCAGAACATCCATCGCTATAAAAAATTTTTGGTTGGTCCTTTTCTTGGGCATATAACTTTTCATTTAAAAAATCAATTATACAAGGTGTGAAAAGTTGGCATCCGTTTTGCCCTTTGGTTCAATCTTGGTAGATAAAGTAGTAGTAGTTACTTTTGGGATACCCGAGTCACAACTAGTTTTGACCCAGTTTTAAACACTCCATTCACCCAATCCTAATGTGGAGACAAACTTTTTGTTGCAAACCGGAATTACGGTTTATCTATTTTCAAATGATAAAATAAACTTAAATTACGCCGTGATTTATTTTGTGTTCTTTTTGCGTTGTTGGATGTTTATAAACTAGCGTACACACAAATATCTTTCGTTGATGCCAATCCATCTCAGACCAAAACATTCTTAAACATTCGTGTACATTTCATTCCTAAGTAGAACAATCTGCTGTGCATTTTTGCTACGCGTGTACGCTGACAGCGTTTACTTCTTCAGACGTCGATTTAATTTTGTTGCGTCTGGCGACATTTACAGCTTCATCTTCAGAATCAGACGAAGTATTTGGATAATAACTTGGACTCTGATCCTTCGAAAGGTTCTTCAAATTCAATGTCGGTGTTATAGTGTCAATTTTCCGCAGCTTCACTGAGATTTTCTGCATTAAAAGTTAGATCCCTACTGACATTCTTCACCTGAGTACTTTCCGTCACATCAACATTCATACCATTATCTTCTATATTAATACTAGCCAGATATCTGCTTTAAGTGTTATTTTTTAAATAAGATCCTGTTTGAATAGCAGTATTCTTTGGGTTCAAAATAATACAGGAATGTACTTGAATGTTTTGTGAACAGCCTGATGAAGAAGCAATGTGCTGGAAGCTGGAGAATTCTTCCTTGAAAAGTCTCATAAACATGTTCAAAGCCTGTATTTACTTTATTCCAATCTTCTCCATGGCGGCTCTTAGGTTCTGCGACTTCCTCTTTATAATGTGAATTTCGATTGGTAGTACTTTTATTCTGATCAATATCAGGATTCGCTTTAAGACTTTGTAGTGCTGATTTCACCATTCTCGAAGCTTGGTTTGCCTAAAAATAAAACAAAAAAACACTAATTTTTTTTTTTCAAAGAAACCTCGTAAATCATTATTGGAAATACTTGATTTATGTTGGTAGGTAACAAAACCTCGTTGTTACGGTTCTGTAACGATAAAATTTTTAAATAAAATATAATATTAATAAAAAGAAAATAAAGCACGCCGCTGTTCAAATGTTAATAAAGGAATTATTTCTGTGGTCATATCAAGGGGTCTTTTTCTAAAGTGTAAGAATAGTTATCTATTGCATATGATACGAATTAAAGCGAGATGGACATGTCTCGCCCAAATATCAGAACTAGTTTAGCAGCGTATATAAAAAATATGGATGGGTTCGTCCAAGGTTACTTAATAGCAAGAAATGAAAAACAAAAAGACATTCGAGAGAAGACTGGGAAAGTGAAATGTTGTCCATGTTGATGAAATGGATTATGCCGCAATTCCGGCAGTTAAAAATTACTTCTAATAATCGTTAATATTAGTTCTAGTGTAACGAACTTAGTATGTACGTTCTGTGTAAAAAGTTAAAGTGCTGAAGGTGAAATGGTAGATGGTTTTACAACAACTTTTGGAAAAGCAAGGTAAATTTTACCCAATATAAAATGCAGCATAGGGCATAGGCTGAAATCTAGGCAACGAATAATTCGACAGCCAATAAGAGTCCGAAGAACATCAATAAGTAGACTGTTGTGCTTTCTTTTTCTTTAAAAACCTAGGTTTCGGTAACGCGCTAAGGCCTTTAAGAAAATAAAAATATACAATATGACTGAACAAATTTCTCACCAATCCGCAGTTTTTTAGTAGTTTTATTCAATCATTTTTGCAATAAATCGTTTATACAGATTGGATTTTACTAAGTTCTAATATTGCATTTAAAAATAGTATTCAGTAAATAAGTTAGTATTAACATTAAAATTCAACTATAATTAACCCTAACTAAAACCTTTAGGGTTTAAGGATAGGATAGAATTGTCCAGTCCTATCGTATAAATAGGTTTGGTACCAATCCTTAGGGTATATAAATGTTTATTTCTTATGTAGGTATTTAATGATTAAAAAACATTATGTCATTTTACCTCATCTACACAAGAATTTGTTATATTATTTTATTATTAAACCGACTTTCATAATTTATTGCATTTTATTTCTAGACATAGTTTGTTGTTGGATTTACAGGTTGTCCAATTAGAATATAAAAATTTATATTCAATAATACAGGGTTTCTCAGGGTACCTAGTGATCCGTTAACATTATCAGTTGGTCGTAATTACTGAAACTCTGGGGTGGTCCACTAAATCGAAGGGTCTTCAAGCGAAGAAGTAAAATCGCAAGGAACTGTGGGACAGTGAAGTCTTTTTCTGGGTTTTAGAATTTTACTAATCACCGGGGTTGACTTGGTATCACTGTTCTCCCACACTCGTATCACAATTTTTTTCACTTAACAAGTGTAGCCAAGCTATATTTTAAATTAGTCCTGTAGGCCAACCGAACTTTGACAATTATTACTGTTAAATATTTAACGCCACTGTTGTAATTTTTTTTCTAAAGTAATTAATACGAAAAAAATGTCAATATTTGACTGCCGGTCCGATGGGCCCGACGCGGCGTAGAAAGAGATTGAAAGTCACTTCACGCCACGCCGGTTCATCTTCGCAGGTAGTAGACGGTAGTAGGGAGAGAGTTTTGGCTTTGGTACGCCACGGCCACGCAGAGATTAGTGTACCGTGTACCTAACCTAAGTGAAGTGTAGCTTGAGTACTTGTCGATACATGTTGAATCGCTCAAATAGTTCAGTATTTACTGTTACCGTTGTTACACGCTGTTACACAATGAGTTCACGAAATAAACGATTTTTATCACAGTATGAACTTGAACAAATACTAAATAATATGTCCGACGAAGAAGATGAACATGAATTTAGCGATGATTCAATTATAGATCGAAATTATGAACTTAATTCTGATGAAATCTCTGATAATTCTGAAGACGATCTGGAAACTTTCGAAGAACGTAAGTTGATTTACTAAGTATTATATATTTTTGTACCCATTGGGTATAATATTTGTAGTCAAAGATAAATGCGCTGAAAATGTTTAACACTTTATATTTTTAGCACTAACACACAAGATAATGAGAATATATCGACGTGTGATGTTGGAATATCAATGAGAGTAGATGATGATTGGACAGAACCAAAAGGCAATCAAGTACAATTGCCAACTTTTTCAATTGAAGCTGGTGGTTAACAGTGATGTGGCTGTATGTTAGCATGGGCAAACCAGAAGAGTTCTATTCCGCTATCGTTACTGACTCAATATTTGAAATGATAGCAAATCAGACAAACTTATACGCTACGCAAACACTGATCAACACCGACACTCCTTCATCTTCTAGGCTACACAACTGGAATCCCACAGATACTGTTGAAATAAAAAAGCTTTTTGGTTTGATAGCTTGGATGGGACTTGTAAAATTACCCACATTGTCAGACTATTGGACTCAAGATCCCTTGTTCAAAATGGGGTTTGCATCAAGTGTTATGTCTAGAAATAGGTTTGAAATTCTACTGCGAATGGTTCACTTTTCAAATAATGAGGAATATATAGAAGGAGACAGATTACACAAAATAAATAATTTAGTAACTTAATTTTGAAAAATTATCAATCTGTTTACGTACCTGGAGAAATTGTGTGTGTGGACGAATCAATGGTTCCTTTTAGAGGCAGGCTACTGATGAAATAGTACAACAAGCAAAAAAGACACAAATATGGAATTAAAATTTTTAAATTGTGTTGTAAAAAATGGATATACATATAATTTAGAAATATACGCTGGTAAAACCTTAGAACAAGAAAAAACTACCCCTTTAGGCGTTGTTATGAAGTTATGCACACCAATATTAGATGCGAATAGAACTGTTTGTACGGATAATTGGTATACCAGTATAGAGTTAGCAACAAACTGCTAGACAGAAATACACATCTTATAGGAACAATCAGACGAAACAGAAAATTAATACCAAAAGAAGTAGTTAATAAAAAACTAAAAGTAGGTGAAGTAGCAGCTATGGAGAATAGCAGAGGGATAACTTTTCTAAATTGGAGGGATAAACGTAATGTGTTGATGCTGTCTACTTGCCATTCGATTGAAACTGAAAGTGTACAAAGAAAACAAGGAATTTCTGTAGTAAAACCAAAAATGGTTTTAGCTTACAATACAGGCAAAGCTGGAGTTGATTTATCAGATGTTATAACAGCATACTCCAGTCCACTACGTAAAACTGTTAAGTGGTACAGAAAAATAGCAATAGAGCTATTACTAAATACTTCAGTAGTGAATGCATACATTTTGTATGTGCAGGTTACTGGTAACAAAATAGGTGTGGTTGAATTTCGCAAAGAAATTGTAAAGTTTCTCTGTTGTAGCAGTTCAGCAAATCCCATCACTATGGTCACTCCGAAAAGAAAATGCCACGAGTTAAGTGAGATCCAGGGACATAAGCATAAAATACGAAGATACTGCAAATCGTGTTATGAAGCAAATATGAAAAATGAAGGTCGTATAGTAGCAAAGAATAAAACTAAAAAAGTTACTACACGGTGTAAAGAGTGTGAAGGAACACCATTCTTGTGTTTACAATGTTTTAATAAATTACATACATAATACATAAATTACATAGATACATGAAATATAAAATGTAATGTTTTTGTAAACATATTTCAAAATAAAAATAAATTTTAAGCTTAATTTTTATATCATTTTTATTTAAAAAAAAAAAATGTTTACCATTGAAAATATCCCGTGCATAATGTTTTCACAGGCTGTGCCGGGCCATTACATACGTTTTATACACAGTTAGTTATGCCGGCAGCCTGGTAAGCTGCATTAAAAATAGGATTGTAGTGCCGGTCCCATCGGACCGACGTGGCGTGCTGAAACATTGTGGTGCCGGTCCCATGGGCCCGGCACGGCAGTTAACTTGTTAAAAATTTACTCAAATACATTATTTTGGAAATTCTTATACCAACTGACAAGTTTCTGCTTTTCCTAAATTGATTTATATAATTTGTTTCAATTGATCAACTGAAATTATAATAATGTGAGTCATCATTACCTCAAATTTTTTGGAATAATAATAGTTATTAGTTATTATTAGTTATTATTATTAGTTATTAGTAAATGTTTTTGTTTAGCGTAAAACAATGCGTCTACGTATCATTAAAACAAAGTATTAAGATGTTTTCACTTACCATAGCTTCTAATAAACAGTCATAATTCTTATAAACCTATATAATTGCACAAAAATGTTCAGTATTTAACAATTTTTCAGACACGTGTTGACTTACTTGGTTTTGTGTACAACATGTGAGATACAAGGTTTCTGAATTCGAGTGAGGGGGGTGCAATTTCACATGCTTTGTGATAAGAGGTTTCTTAATCGATGCAGCTCGATTTCCTAATATAGGCCACCCAAAAAAACGTAAAACCATCGAAAATTGAGATACGGGGTTTTGACATATTAGCCACGATATTTGTTTTAGTATTATTTGATATTCAGCACGCTTTTAATAGTCTGGCGCAACGGTTTGCTATATAAATTAATATCTTTATTGCTTAGTGATATGTACTTTATCCTGAAGTTCTATATTAACTAACGTTCTGTCCAAGTAAAAATCAATAATGATTTCTCAACCTATCACTCAATCCAATCCAGAGTTCCTCAGTGAAGTGTCCTTCTTCCGTTCCTGTACCTAATCTTTATACTGACGTACCTATTTCAGATGACGTCACAGTGGCGACTTTTTAGTTTTAGTTTCAAACAAAGAGCCAGACATAGTATCTAAAAAGCTGCAAAATTCCTTGCATACATTAGGGAATGGGTTGACAAAATGGAAAATTAAAGTCAATACCGAAAAATGAGCTCAAATCATATTAACAACAAGAAGACGCCCTTCACAAATTAGTCTAAACAATGCCCCCATTCTTGCTAGAGTCGTTGTGAAATATTTTGGGTTACGTTTGGACTGAAAGCTGACCTGGAAGCAACACATTGACACCAAAAAAACTCAGCTCAATATAAAAGTAAAAATCATTTAATTGCTAAAACTGAACTGTGCTTCTTGTTGCATCTATCTTTATATTTTACTTTTTTTAAGACTACTGCCATTTTTTTTATTTACTTACTATGTACTTTTAATATCATTTTTTACCTTTATTTTTTTAATTGTGTTTTTTTAGTATATTATTGATACTTGCAATCCTCCGTACCTCCTTAATAGAAAAGTTTAATAAGTAAGACATAATTTTTTTATCAAAAACCTATTTCTAAATTTTACATATAAAATTAACATATTAAAAACGTGTAAAAAATGAATATTATAATTCATTACTTACCAAGCTAAATATTTATGCAGATAGCACATTTCAGTAAGGTCCACCATTGATACTATTCAGTTAGTTTAACCAATCCATACATATTAAATGAAAAACACGAACATGCTAAAGCTTTCCAAGTACGTGACTATGTAAATTTCAAACTAACTAGAGAACTCTGTAACGGATGCCATTCTTCATCAATTTCAATAGTTATGATTATGAAAATTAATACAAGATCAGGCCCAAGTAATGAACCATATTGTAACTACATGGATAACGCAAAAACATTATTTCTTTATTTGATAAAAATGGATTTATGCTGAATTCTATTTTACACTGTGTAAAGTGTGGGAAATAAAATATCATTTTTGCATATATTACTAATTTTTTTAATGTGTCGCCCTGAAAATGTAGCTACTAAAAAGACTTACTCTAACAGATAAGAAGATTTATTATATGTTAGTTTATACACAGAAGAATATATAAGGTCTTATCCTAATTTTTTTACCTATTGATTAACACATTCATTGCCGATTATTAATAGGTGTATTCCGTGGTGTCAGTAGAGGCGCCGGCTACACCTATAGGTGATTAATATACATTCAATTCAATCTCACTCGTGTGCGACTAGCATTTTAAGTAAATATTTTAATAGCTATAAGGTACCTATGTTGACTGAAACCTATATTATTGATGTGTAATGTTGTTTGCTTGCAGCAAGTCATGGAATTTCGACTTTGAATAATTGAATGCAGGTTACTTAATTTTGACAGTGTTTATAGATATTTGGTTATATTTCATTAGATAAACATGAGGTAAACGATTATTATGGAATTTTTGACAAGTTTGTTGTGTTTTATTGTTAAATAGTGGTACACTCTGAGATAGCGCGTAACCGGGACTTTCTGGCATTAAAAGGAAATTAACAAATAGGGAGCTGACTCGTCCACTAACGGTAGAAGAGATGCGACATATTTAGAGTCGGACGACGATGAAAGTAATGATTACTTTTTTGTACACAGTGATGAAGGACATACAACAGACAGTGCGAGTGATACTAATGACGAGCATGGAATTAATGACATACAGAACGCAAATACAGCAACAAATACGTCCAATGATCAAAACACGACGTGGAGTGATGAAGGAGATCTAAAGAAAATTAAGTTTGCGGGAACTCAATCATTTGTTCCAAATATGATTGGAAAACATCCTGTTGACTTTTTTAATTTATGTTTTGATCAAGAAATAATGAATTTAATTGTAAAGCAACTAACTATGCCATCAATATTTTCTGTTTGGAGAACAGACACGTGAAAAATCCCGTATTACATACTGGAAACATTTGACAGTCGATGAATTAAGGACATTTATTGGATTGCTGCTGATTACAGGAACAGTTCAATATTCTAGATTAACCGACTACTGGAAGGACACATCGATTCTACAAAAGTTGTTTGGCGAGTATAAGTCCAAAAATAGATTTTTACTGATATTGAGATATTTGGACTTCTCACCTGTTTAATAAAATAACGAAGATCGTTTAACAAGAGTGCGCCCCATAATGAACCACTTCAATAATAAAATGCAGGGTATTTACAACCCTGAACAGGAACTTTCACTTGATGAGTCCATGGTGTTATGGCGAGGACGTTTAGTCTTTCGCCAGTATATTAAGAATAAGAAACATAAATATGGGTAGAAGTAGGTAAATATTTGTTACAAGAAAGGCTACACCAGGGACATTCGGTTTATATGGATCGTTATTATATTAGCTATGAGGTAGCTTCAGACCTTTTACAAAAAGAGACTTACTGCACTGGGACCTTAGATATAAAAAGAAAAAGTAATCCACGAGTCATTCAGCAAGCAAAACTAAAACCAGGAGAGAATAAGTCATTATATCTTAATGGCGTGCACATTGGTAAATGGAAAATTTAAACACGATATGATGTATATAACGAGTGAATACGGAAACGAGATGGCTGAATCTCGAAATAAAAGAGACCAGCTAACATTGAAACCACTTGCAATTATTAATTATAATAAATACATGTCAGGCATTGACCAGCATGATCAAATGCAGTCATACTATCCATGTATCCGAAAAACAATGCGCTGGTATAAAAAAATATTTGTCCATATATTATAAATGAGTGTAATAAATTCGGCTATACTGTTGAACAAGTACTCAGGGCAAAAAAAGAAGAACACGTACGATTTTAGATTAACCCTTTTAGAATCACTCCTACCACCAAAAGTTGATCCCAAGGCTACTGCAACCGTACACGAATTACAAAAAATTGTTAAAATTACCGAGGAAGAATATTAAAGCATCTGATCAAACATTGAAGAAGATGAAAAGAGTAGCAAGAAAAGAGTGTAAAGTTTGTAGAACTCTAAAGAGGAGAACAGCAACTATGTACATGTGTAATGCCTGTGATGGTTTACCAGGATTTTGCGTTGAATGTTTTTTTTATTTTTCATAAAGAATAATACATGTTCGTATAAATTCAAAAATCACCTATAGGTGTAATTGACACTGGCAATGAAATTTTCATTAGAGGAACCGTCTACACCTATAGGTGTTTTTTTCTTATATAAACGAAAACTTATATTTTCTTAATAAAGTATAATAATAAACAGTGTTTTTATAGTAGTTAAACATTTTTTCAGTTTTATTCTAACCGGGACCCGCTATTGCGACTTTACTATAATAGCAGGCAGTGAATGTGTTAATAATATATTTGCTTGAAATATGCTTGGATCAGTGCCGGTTGAAATTACGCTTTTCGACGAATCGTAATGCTTATTGGTGATTTTGCTGTTAAATAGTATTAAGGTGTTAAGGACACCATGTCTATATGTAACAAACTTGTTAAGCTTTTAAGAATTACGTTTGGTTTAAAAACGGGCATATCGTGTTTAGCGCGAAGTATTTGCTAAGGACTAAGATAGAAAAATAACAGTTGACGTTTTCGTTTGTAAATGTAGAGCCATAATTGCACAATTAGAACCAGGTCGTCGTACGAAATCAGTTCAATTAGAAATGGTGTACGAATTATTGCACCAAAGTATTAGAAAAAAGATTTCTCGAAAATCAGTCACAACTTTTAATGATTTGCTTACAGAAGCACAGAATGTTGAAAATGTCTTTGACCAACCTAGTTTTAGGGTTGAAGAAGGCCTATCACAATCGTAAATCGTATTAAAATCGGTCGCTTAGTCGCGTAGTAGTTATTGTCGTATTCCCAGTCATTCTAACGAAGTTTGTCGCAAATTACTGGAAAGATCGTGCTGAATCTACGACTTCGAAAATTATTTTATATTCTTCGCGTACGATTGGTGCTACACTCGGAACAACTGGTGACTTCAAAGTTACCGCACAATGACTTAAATAACCCGTTAACTTGTTAACGTTGTAATAAACCAGGTTTCATCAGAGCAAACTGTCCAGTTTATAGTAATACGTAAGCTACCTGTTTAGATTTCTCTTTCGTAGATATATTTATTTCACCTTAACCTAGACTGGTTTTACTTATCAACATTATTAGGTCATGATAGTCAAGGTTTAATCGACACAGATGCCAAACAGAGTCTAGCGGGTATAACTTTATACAATCCTTTAAAAAGTAAAGGGCAAACGTTTAGTCAGAACAAATTGCTGTAACATTTGCAGATGGTTTTAGCAGTAACGAGCGAGTGTTGACAACGAAGGTTGATGTACAAATAAAATATTATATGGTGTCCTTATAAACTCCATTCGCTTAGCTCGGGCACATTTTGACAGATTCATTGTCGGAAACCTACAACACAACAATTCCTACTTCTCAGTATTAATAGCTCAAGTATGCTACTATTGCAGACTTCTTTATTTAAAAAAAAGAAGAATTATTCTAAATAGTGGAAGTGTACACTAAACCCATCAAATTTTGGGTAGTATATATTTAAAAAATATATTTTAGTTGTTATAATTTAACATAACTATTTATTATATGGTATATGGTATTATATAATTCTATATATTATATAGAAAATTATATAACCTTAAAAATAAAAAACTGGAGAAAAAAAGCACGAAACAGATCGGAATGGAGAAGAATCCTAGAACAGGCCAAGACCCAAAAAGGGTTGTCGAGCCAGTGATGATGATGATGATGATGATTGTGCAGATAAATAATATATGGTGATATAATAAGATATGGTGCAGATAAATAAATATTGATTGTCGGTCATTCGCAAAGTTCTAATTTATTTACTATTTAGTGTGTTTACTATTAATATTGGCTATGAGTACGTGTGCTTGGTTGTATAGTAATTTCCAGCCACTTTTAGTCTGTCAAAAAGTAACTAACTTCGCAAAAAAATAATTACTAAATTCACTAGACAGTTCGGACTGGGAATAGCGAACCGAGTTTAGCTTTTCTTATTCTACCTAATAAAATTTTTCCTGAAGTTATAAACGTCACATGTTTTTATTTTTTTTTTTTAATATATATTTGATTTCAATTTTTTTCGATTTTACTCATTTCTTAAATTATCTCTTTCCATATTCTAAATAGAGTTGGCGCTCAACTCTTCATTTAACTTTCTATTTACTAAATATCTCGCTATAATCTAAATTCCAATTTTAATTTTCACTTAACATTCTCATTTTGTGTATTCAGACCCCATTTTGTTCTATGCCGTAAAACATAAAATGTCTATGCCATACTTCAGTCGACAAAGTATATCTGTTAGTTGGCAACTCTGCTCTGTCATATCACTTCGTGACTGTAAAAGTAGATTATTTTTTTAGAATGTCTTTTCCTTTTTTAAGCTGGATTTTAAGTTAAATTTTTTTTATAGTTTTAAATCTTTTCTGGGTCTTCTTGGCATGAATAAATTTGTCCTGTTCTCCCTTGTTGGATGGATCTTTCTAAAAACCTAATGGTGCACTAGATAGAGGGATGACAATTTCAGCAGCATAGCAGATATGCAGAACTTAATAGTTGTCAACCAGTTCCTTAAAAAGAAAGAACTTATTGACTTTAGAATATGGTTCCGATGTCAAATTCATATGGGATTCATCTCACATTGGAATAAAAGGTAATAAAACAAGCAGATCTCGAAGCAAAAGAAGCTACTAAAAACGATCAATCAATAAAAGTGTCAAAGACTTTCTCCAGTGATATAAAACATTTTATCAAAGAAAAAGATCGGTGCGTGGCAAAATAAGTAGGACTTATTCTAAATTAAAAAGAAATTAAATCGAATATGAAATCGTGTCGCCTAGTAAACCTAAAAAGAGTTTACCCAGTCAAAATTTTTTGACTTTGTAAGTCATACCAATATTACGCTTAAGTAACTAATGACTAAGGAAGACATTCCAGTGTGTGAATATTGTCAAACTAACAATCTGCCGTCCTAAGCCAAAAATACGCATCTTAATATTTTAAGTTTTTGAGTTATTGGGATTTATCGGTTTTTTATTACAGCACTCGTATTTATTTAATTTTTGAATTTTTTTTTAGGTATTTGTAGTAATAATGTGTTTGAGTAATAAATAATTTTGAAGGTTTATTTGTGTAGAAAGTGCTTTTTAGTTAAAAATGAGATGCGTCTATTCCGCTTAGGATTTTAGTACAAATTTTAGATTCGTCAAGAAGGATATTGCATTTTGCTAATATTATTATTATATATATTTGCTAATATTACAAAAGAAATGGACAGCTTTATTACATACTTTTTAAACAAAGATTTATTGAAAGTAAATAAGTTTAACATATCAGCTTACAACAAAATACTAACATTTTAGTTTGAGTCATCGTCTTGGGAAACTGGAAGGTCTTTCCAAAACTGAAGCATGTTGTTCTTCATTATTGCACCGAGGTTTTTTTTTATTAAGTCTTTCTTTTTAGATAAAATTCCAAGAATTTTTTGTTGTTTTTTTGGCGGGGACAGTATTTTATTTTTTGTAATTTTCGCAGTAAGAAAATCAAGTGCAATTTTTGGACCATCGAAGTCATTTTAGTATGTCATAATATGGGAACCCCTTTGGACAGATACTTGCACTATTTTATTTAGATATGGCCGGGGGTTAATTTTACTAAGTTTTTATTGCGAGGTGTAATCCTCCCAAAGAAAAAAAATGCTGTAACTCCATTGGCAGAACTTCAATTTACCGGGCGGATTGTTTTACGGCTTAACAAAACCTGCAAAATTGTATAGTTTGTTGCCCATCTATGTCATTTACAGTTCAACTTTGTGATGAAACGAATCCGCTGCCATAAATGTATGGCCGGGCTCGAAATATTTTATAATAATTTGATTAGCAATAATTTCATGAGAATTAACAATGTATAGCAAAAATTAAAAGAATGACCAATTCTTATTTTGCGCAGAGCAATTATCAAGCCATAATGTTGTTTTGACACAGTCTCTCTTCACAAGAAAAAACTGGTAAAATGTGCTTATTAATTCATCTTTACTGCGTTTAAACAAGGCGTCATGCCAAACAGCGGCAAACGTTTTGTCATTCTTTTTTTTGCCAATTGGTACAAAGCTCTCATTATAAACTGTTAGTCTGTTTGTGAAAATTGCAGTTTTAAATGTTTCAGTCTTTTCAGCATAATAACTTTTTCAAGATCTGCACAGTATATATAATCTTACCTGGTTCATCTAGGTGACTACCATCATCTCTGTAATTTTCACGCGACTTTGTTGCTCTGTCTATATGTTTTTCCAACTGTTACAATTATCACAGGTTTCGTCAAGATTATCTTTTGTGTGACTTTTATCATGTAGAGAAAACTCTTCACAACTTTCACATTCTTCGTGTCCAAGATTTGCTAGTGAAATATTTATCTTTTTAGCTACTACACGGTACTTTTCATAAGAAATTTGTATATTGGGATATTTAATTAGAAAATCCTGATGCATTACCGCAAAAGTAAGGTCACTTGGAAGGTAAAGACGTTGGGGTGCATGCTCTCTCCGATAATGTGAAATAGTTGGGCTGTAAGAATTAATATGATTACGAATCACTTCATCGTCCATTTTATTGTGAGGTTGCTTCGTGCATCTTAAGTCAGCCACAGGTACTACAGAATTATTAGCATTATGCAATGCTGTACGGATAACTTTGTCACTTTGTTTATTAAAGCCGAGAGTTTTCAAAAAAAAATACCTTGCATACATTTTCAGATGTTCCTTTTTCATTTTTAAGCGTATAGTTATAAGTATTATTTCTTTGATAACCGAGATCACCTACTGAAGTAGTTCTCTGTTTCACAGGTTTTGATGAAACATAATGTAAAATAAAAGATTTTCTGTCTTTATCATTTGAAATTTTCCAAAATTCACTGTTTAAAAATTTTCTTCTCTCTTCTGATATCTTCAACAGACATTTTTTTAAACAATCTTTTCCACGACCTCCTTCAACGCTGTGCTTTTTCGCAAGTGATTCATGCTTAGCTTTTTTTCTGGAACTTGCTGATAATTCGAACTTTTTTTTATTTCGAACTATTCCCTTTTTAGTGAATTGAACTACAGGTGCTGTATTATTTACTTCAGTTCCGTCGGGTTCTACAAAATCGTCTTGAATAGGTTCATGCATCAATTATGACTAGGCTGCTTCCGTGATTTGATCACATAATTGTCGCTGTTTCCAACTTAACATTTTCTACTTCTGACGTTAGGCGGCATTAAGTCTGCTTCTTCGAGAGCCTCAAAGTGAACTGGCACAAATGACCTAGAAATATCGAGAAGAACTGGCGTTTCCGATTGTACGTGTATGGCAGGGGTGATTTCTGTTACACAATTCGCAGAGTTTATGTCGTTATTCAAATTAATTTCGTTATTAATATTAAGTTCTTCACAGAACTTACTTGCCGTGTCGCTACCACTATCATTTTCCGAATCAGGGTCAGTCGGATAATAATCTAAATCTCCTGAAACATTACGGTTTTTATTTTTTTCCTTGGATTGGAATGCTTGTTTAGTTTCCTTGTTCAGCGCCAACATGACCAGTTTTTTTTCCTCGAAATCCTTGTGTTATGTCCATTGAATCTGAAAGGGATGGAAGAGTTAGTTTTAAGTATTTTTAACAATAAAAACTATTTCTGGATTTTTTTAAGATGTACACCTTATTAAACGTAAATAGTAAAAAGACGAATAAACACAGATAAAAGGGCTGCTCAGACAAAGACGGCCGCGCATAAGCTCTTCATCATATATTTATAACCTTAAAATATATGTCTCGCCTCGTTTGAGGTATGATTAAAGTATGATTCTGCTTAATTTTATAGAAATACCTTAAAACGTTATTAGTTCTCAGGCGCTTTTTACTTTATCAATGTCTCTCTATCATGATGCTCGTCAAAAAATACGATCTAATTGACGAAAAAAAATTAAAAATAATTACTTACCTGTCGAAAGGGGTCTTGTAGCCGATATGTCTTCTGTTACAACTTTATAATAGGCACTGTATTTAGTAAGTCTCACAGTTTATCACCGCGATAAAACAATAAACAAATTTGTTGAAACAACGATTACTACAATTCACATAAAAGTTAGGTTATAAACAGCCGATAACCGGTTGCTCGTGTGCTCGATAATGATGCAACAGAGGTGGTTTAGGCGGCTATTGTTTGTATATAAAAAGAAATTACATTGTTCAGTCGTTTATTTAACTGAAAAGCCTTTAACATTATATAAAAATGTTTACGCCTCTGATTTTAGGAAATGATTTGCTTTGAAACATTATTTCTGATTTTTCATACGCGTAGATATTCTGTCATGGTGGGTGCGTCATAAGCTACTGATAAATTGTACGCCGTTTACATTTTTTAAAAATGAAGATTAAAGCTATCGAGACAATAAAAGAAATATCAAAGCGTTTCATTTGACAAAACAAAATATATGTGGTAAAGGGAATATCAAGGATCATTTATTTTACCGAACAACAAAGCATTCTGCTTTAAAAAATATTGCGCTTTGTTTATAATGCAGTAGGATATAAGTCCCCTATAAAACAGTTGGCCTAACTAATGACTAAACGTTGCAATCATCCATCGTGTTACTGAAAAAAATAGTGGCAGTAATTATATTTAGTTTTTATGGTTATACTTTGAGTATTTAAAACTATAAAATATATAAAATAAAACAAGTACTTAGTATATGTTAAAAATATATAAAAAATACGGTATCGAACTAATTAGGAAACTTGTTTAGAAAATTATTGTTCTTTCGGGACCTTCCCACTCATCACTAATTTTTTGTGTACTAAAATAATATAAATGCATTTTAATTGAAACCTTTAACATTAATTTTTTTCTACTTTACATTTAACCACAATAATTGTATTTTTTATGATAATATTTTGTCATGCATTATGAAATAAGATTACAAAAAAAATAAAACAACCGTTGTTTGTGCAGTTTGTGCAAAATGTATTGTGTATACAAGTTGGATCCTGTATATATAAATATAATATATATATATATATATATATATATATATATATATATATATATATTACAGGATCCAACTTGTATACACAATCCATTTTGGAGACAAAAATCGCCCGTAGTCCCGTTTTCCTCGCCAATCCTCCCGGTCCAAGACATGCTCCTCCTCCAAACCGCTTGATTCCATCGCTCTTCTAATTCCTTTATTCCATGAGCGTCGAGGTCTACCTCTTTTTCTTCTTCCATGGGGCTTCCATCTGTAAAGTTTTTGGGGCCAACTCAACGGTCGTCAGGCATTCTCAATAGGTGTCCAAACCATTTTAAACCTCTTCTATCTATTCTGCCAATGATCTTTTCTGTAAGCATTTATGTTATTTCTTATAGATTCGTTGGTCTTCCTTTCCAGCCTTGACGTTCTAGCACTTCTTCTCAAATAATCCATTTCAAACCATTGTCCATACTTCAGAGTAATAACAAAGAACTGATTTAACCATGGTTTGCCCTATTCTTTTTTGTTCCTTTTGGAAACGTTGCGATCCCACCATAAGGAGTTTAGACATCCTACAATTTTACGTCCCTGATTAATTCGGTGTTTATTTTCGGTTTTTCCCAAGCCGTTCTTATCAATGATTGTACCTAATATTAATTTTTTTTTACTTGTTTGATTTCCACGTCCTCGTCTATCAACACTTCAAACTTGCAACTGAATTTTGGGACAAACAATTTTTTCAGGTGGGAAATATTTATCCCAATAAACTATAATGCTTTCTGCTTAAAATAAATACACATAAATTTTAGTGGATGATAATTTCCCGCTAATGAACAATTTAATTAAATTTACACATACAATGATATATTAAAAATTACAAATACTTAACTTGGCAATTGTATGTCACTTTATGCTTTAAGATGTATAAACCGGTACAAAGCACCCTTTATATAGAGCCACATTACACATAACATAAATCATATTACTTATTAAAATCCGTAAACTAATTTTCGAAACCAAATTCGGATTGTTGCTTTAATCTGTGCCTTCTAAGAATTGCAAGGCAAAACAGACGTAGATAAAGATATTATTAGAGACATGGGGAATCTAAAAAATTGTATTCCACAACATATCTCTTCAACTAAGCAAAAATCCTTAGCGAATTGGTTTCTAGTACTCGTACAAAGTACCTATATCGGAATAAAAAGAAAAAGACAGTTAAGATTTTATTTCACGTACAGTGCGTCTTTGTATCCGCTTATATGTATTTCGCCCTAAAAGGGCTCTTCAGAACGTATATTCACAGTCGCTCAGAACGTGAAAATAAATCTTTTCTGTGTTAGGAAGCAACTCTTACATGGCTTCGTATGGAAGAAAATAGCGACATCTAATATTAAAATCCGTAAACTAATTTTCGAAATAAAATTCGAATTTTTGGTGCCTTCTAGGAATTCCAAGGTAAAACGAACGTTGATAAAGATGTTATTAGATGTTAGCCATGTTAGAGTACTCTGAGATAGCGCGTATAAAGATTTATTTTCACGTTCAGAGCGACTGTGAATAGCCGTTCTGAAGAGCCCTTTTAGAGCGAAATACATATAAGCCGATACACAGACGCACTATACGTGAAATCAAATTTTAACTGTCTTTTTCTTTTTATTCCGATATACTCTGTACGAGTACTAGAAACCAATTCGTTAAGGATTTTTGCTTAGTTGAGGAGATATGTTGTGGAATGCAATTTTTTAGATTCCCCATGTCTCTAATAACATCTTTATCAACGTCTGTTTTGCCTTGCAATTCTTAGAAGGCACAGATTAAAGCAAAAATCCGAATTTAATTTCGTAATTAGTTTACGGATTTTAATCTCAGATGTCGTTATTTGCGTACATACGAAGCCATGTTAGAGTTGCTTCCTAAGACAGAAGAGACTTATTTTCATGTTCAGAGCGACTATGAACGACTTCTGAAGAGCCCTTTTATGGCGAAATACGTATAAGCGGATACACAGACGCACTATACGTGAAATCAAATCTTAACTGTCTTTTTCTTTTCATATTACTTATGTTTTTTTTCTTCACACTGCATAAGCCACATCGACGGTATGTATTGATCTTTTTTGAGATATAAGCACCTTCCTTTGATGATATAACATAATTTACAAAGTTGGGGGCTCATTAGAACTTTTACGTTTTCTCCCTTTTGTTGCACTTCGATCGTACCCCATTTTTCTTTTGCTGGTAAAATTACCAATAAATTAGTTTTTTATTAGTGTAAAGTTATAATAAGGACTTCTTTGCTCCCACTTTCATTTTAATCTTGTATACAATGTAACAGTTTACAGTACAAGCCTCAAAAAGGTTAAAAAATCTTTATCCACCATCTACGTCATTTGCGATTCACGCAGTAGAATGACATATTCTGGTCAAATATATCTACGTCTCTCATGTACTTTTTATAGGCCTCTGTCATCTTAGGTCATTTAATTAAAAGCCTTTCTCCTTTTTTATTTTTACGCAGTGTAGAAGTCACTTCAGATGAATTTTGCATGGCAGATATTACAGAAATACTTTTAGTACCCCAATCTTTCCACTTTACATTTGCAACGTCACCTGCATGTGTAAAGTGGTAATTACCGTGATGTATTTCTTTGTCAGTTTTTTTAAGCATTTAAGATATTATCAATGAGCCACCCTCTTATCTAACAAGCCTTATGCTACTGAAAAAATGATCAAAGTATAGACAATAGTTTTTTCTGCGAAACTTTTTTGACAATTTAAAAACATTTTTTTTTCTAAGCTCATTCCATCAATGGTATTCTCCCTTCTAGTATACACGTCAAAATCTTAAAGCAAACCTGTCTCAGTACAACAACAAGTCTATACTTTCATCCTCGTTTGATGGACACACCTACCTTTATACACAGGTATTGTTTCATCGACAAACGTCCCTTCAAAACAATTATTGACTCATCTATTGTTATATTCTGCAATGGATTTTAAACAGCTGCAAAAGTTTTCTTCAAGTGATTTTTGAGTGGAAGTAATTTGTAAAGTTTGTCGAATTCTTTATAGTCTTTCTGCGCATCTTCATGTTGTCGTTTAGGTGGATAAACCTCATAATTTTCAGAAATATCTTTAGAGGGCATATTTCTTCCAATTCTTTTAAAATTAAAGTTTTTATCATTAGACCAATCTAGTTTCATACTAAGAAGGTAATTGAACCCCATATCTAAAACCATGCCAAGTAATTCTTTTAACTCTTCCATTGAAAATTCCTACTCGGTGTTTTTTTTAATGAGCAAACAAATAACTATAAGTCACTATTTACAGTAAATATTCTTCAGTTAGGAATAAACTTCAACCGTCACTGTTCGCGTATCAGGAAAGGAGGCGATTGTTCGCCTATAAGCGCTGCGCTCAGTCGCCATTTTTTTCTCATTTAATTATATTTTATTAGGATATTCAATAATTAACGAAACTTATTCGGTTGCTGGTTTTTAAAACATTTTATTAATGATAAATATTATGAATGTATGTACATTTTATTAACGAAATAATATATATAGAAAAATTGTATAACATAAAAGAAATGTAAACACTTTATTCATTCTCATAGCATTTATTGTGGTATATTTCTATCTATCTTAAGTTTCTTACGTTGCTACTGAAGTTTCTTCGTCAGGCAGACCTGCTTGGCGTCTTATTTGAAGTCGTAATAATATTGGTAATGTTGTTGCTGATGCACGACTTATCAGGTGGGGTCTGATTAGATCTGTATTAATTTCTCTAAGATAGTTACGGCATTATATTTTAATGTTAGTATTGCTATAATAATTACCTGGCTATTTATTCCTGCAGTATTCATCAATGAAAAAAAAACAGTAGGTGACCATCGGCAACTTGTTCGAGAAACGGAGTAATTACATTTAATCTGGTCCACAAAATCAACTGCTCCCTTTGTCTTATTGTAGAAGGTTTTAACCTGCGGCTTAAGGTTTTCACTCGATAAGACAGTCTTTACTATAACCAAAAATGCTGCTGTTTAGGTAGCTACAAAGGAGAAGGAATTTGTGGTTTATTCTTTCTCAGAGTTGTTCTCTAATGATGTAGCAAGTCAGTAGCTAGTGGAATGGACGTAAACCAGTTGTCGCAAGTAATGTTGCGTCCAGTATGAGCAATTCGTTCTATCAAACGTTTAACCACATTGCTAGGACTATTATCTATCTATCTCTATATCGTAAAACGTAGTGCATAAAGGAGGATATAGAATCGCTTTTTTTGACATAACTGTCCGGAAACGTTGAGAAGCTGTTCCATTTGTAGCCTAAAGTACGTTTAAATTCATATGAGAATCTTTGAAAGTAGCAGCTAAATACAACAAGCCAAATAGTGCTCTAATTTCATCACTAAGTATTCGTACATACTGCATCCCTTTCACGAGAAAACTGGTTGCGCATTTTTACTAGATACGTATTATTCGGTTGCACAATTTCGTATATCAATTTGTCAGAGAAAAACAATTTCCAGTATTTAATTGGTGTTAACATATTTTTCGCTATTTCGTTTACACCTGGTAGAGGAGTAACTATGTAGCGCTTACGTGTGCGATTGGTTTTTCGCTGTGAATAAACAGCCCATTTTTATTATAAAATCTGTATCTGTATTTTATTATAGTATCTGTAAGATAAACTGTATCACCTTTACGTCCAACAGAAGCTACATCATTGTCATCAGAATCTGCTGACAATTAGGAGTCTGTATAATGGCGTTAATTTTTACACTGGTCTATATCACTGTCTTCTTCATTTTGTAAACCAGGTTTATTTTATTCCCTCTGCTTCAATTTCATCTAACCACGCCAAAAGTTGTCTCTCTTTGTCTGTATCCATAATAAAAATCGCAGGTAGTACAATTATATCTCCGCGGTGACGTTAAAACAGACCGACTAAAATACAACAAATTCTTTTTACGGTTGTTCGCGTACTGAGCGCGCCCCTCAGCTTATGACCGGACAGGAAATAAATATTTAGTGGTGTAGTATTTACGCTTGCAAGCAATGTTTTTATACGTAAGTGGCTCCTACATAACAACATTAGAGATTACACTGAATACCGGTTGTTTTTTGAATACTTGTGTGGCTTTAAAATAATTCCAAACTGAGTTAAATTCCAGGTTAAAATTGACAGGGGACTGTTTTAGCAACTTTCCTGTTGATTGGTATAAATCTATCATAAATCTATCATAATTCCCGTACATAAAAATGGTAAAAGTAAATCGAGTCCAACTCTGAGATAGCGCG
>NW_027313217.1:0-23082 GCF_040954645.1 Diabrotica undecimpunctata | reverse complement strand
ACGCGCTATCTCAGAGTGCTCGTTTTATATTTGAAAGAAAAAACCTGTTCTAATTTTTTTAAATTTTATTAAAACAATTTGCTGGAAATCCTTTAAAAAACTAAATGCTATGACTGCCTTTGGATAACTCGTCACCTGAAAAAAAAATTATTATTAATAATATCATTAATAGAGGACAATGTGTTATAGTCTATGAGCTGAAGGGGTTAAGTATGCACTTTATGTATTTTATATTAATATTTACATTTTATACCTCTCGGTATCCTGACGTTTTTGTTACGTTTTTTGGTGTGTGGATTTGATTTTTTGGGGGTACCAGGCTAAAAAACCTCCTGTAGTCTCAGTGCTTTTTTATTGAGACATCTGCCAATATTGCAGCTATGTAAGGAGACATTAGTGCGAACCTTTGGAGCATATAGTAGATGGAATTTTATCTAGTTGGTATGGATTGTACCAAAAGTTTTTCCCATAAGATTTTTCTAAAAAACATTTGCTACGTCTTTGACGATGGTTTTATATATATATATATATATATATATATATATATATATATATATATATATATATATATATATATATATATTAACCCGGTATTTAGGCGGCACACGCCCTTCCGGTAGGGATCTATGGAGGAGTATCACCAAGTCGCAAGCCCTTATCTCTTGCCGTACTGCTCCACCATAGGCCGATCAGATACGAGGAAATTCTAGACTAAGCCGCAGATTCATTTAGAATTTTAAACTGCTGCGTTAGCCTTTTTGTTTTCTGTACACCGAGCTGGGGATTGAACTGACATCTCTCGCAGTGAAGCGAAGGAGAAGCCAGCCGCTCAGCCCGCTTGGCTATCCGATCGTCTTTTGTAATTAAATTTGTTAATAACGCTTGTTTACACCCTTTAGGATATGTAATAACTAAATTTAATATGTGTACAAAACAATGCACCTTTTTGCCCTCTTTGAGCAACCTCCCCACTCCAATCATCATGTTCGCTTGATCATCCGTGCAGGAGCCAACAGCTCTAGTCAAAGAGCGATGCCAAATTCTTCAAGGAGCTCTTTCATGGTGTGTCTTTCATCGAACTTTCAACAATATTATCTCAAGACTGTTACTTTCTAGAGAAAGTTATTAGTTTAAAAACAAAAAAAAAGGTTATACCCGGGATAAAAGAAAACAACTAAAAAAACCGATTATTGCGGAGTTAAAAAAACCGTTTTTCGGTTAAAACTGGTAGGTTTTTTTTCACTTTTCACGAGTGTCATATCGACAAAAATACGTTTTCAAGGTGAAAAGTGTAGCTTTGTATGCAATTTTTTACATTTTGAACTATAACTGATCTATAACTTATAACATGAAATTTCGTTTGTCAACAAATATGAGGCAAATAAAATATGCGGCAAAAATCCAAAAATTGCAAACAAAAGCTGTACTCTTAATTTTTGTCGATAGGACACTCCGATCAAAAGATATTAAATTTTTACCGTCAAGTTGATATAATTTTTATTTAAAAGTGATTTTGCGCACGTTACTTTAAAATTACCAGCATTGTTTCTAAGAAAACGGTTTATTCTACACAAAAAGTGCTTATAAACATGTTTGTTTGAAATTATCTTACCTACAATTTTTTTCTATGACGTAAAAATTTTTTAATAAATCAATTTTTTTCCGTTTTTCCTTCTACGAGGGGTGTTTTAGAAGCGGTGGGTAAAAGTGGTAAATTTTTTTTGCATCCTTTTCTTACCAAAATTCAATTTATTCGTATAATTTTTAGAGGATTAGTTGCATTTTCGTCTCTGATGACTAGAGTAATATGTACTTATACAAAATAACCTTAAAATATGCCAAAATTATATTTTTATTTTCTGCAAAATACGTCCTTTACTACGTTGACCCATTTACTAAAAATCAATCAGCAACCACAGCAAATGTAATAAATTTGACTCTAAATATTTGGGTGTTAACTGAGATGAAAACCAATAATTTTTAGTATTAAAATTTCACGCTGTATGTAAATTAACATTAAATCCATACCATTGCATCCCACACATCCTGGCATTTTCCTCCCAATCCGCATTGATAATCCCTTAACATCCAAATTTTTGGCAAAACATTTTTTGATCCGTGATGGCCCCCTTCGTCCAACCGATACATCGTAGGGTTGTTGTCACAACGGTGACTGTTTTATTTTTTGTGCGTTTTGCATTTGTTTCCAACGATCCGCGGGCGGTCTAGGCCGGCGTTGACGAAAAATGGGTATTTTTGATCCTGCGATAGTCATCTATTACATCGCAGAACGTATTTTACCGTGCGGATTGTTGGTTTGTATTTTGTTGATTACTTCTTCCTAAAAAAATAAAACAAATGAAAATAAATCATATAGCAACGCAATTTTGTTATATAAAATATATTTTTAAATAGATTCGAAAGACCTAAAGGCTGGTCCAAACTTATAGTGCCTGGAAAAAGTATGTAAATTTGTTGGAAAGTATGCACTAAAAATTTAAAGCCATATTTTACAATTACTTTTGGTTATATAGGACGGTTAATCAATGTAGGGTATTAAACCAAAACTATTTCAATAAATAAGATCAATTTATAGCCAAACAAATAGCTCTCGCGAGAGAAAATTTTTAATTTACAAACAACTTTTGAAAAATCATGTAAAATCTCATGCAATGTCCCCAAGTATCTCTGTCTTGTGGACTACGAGAAAGCATTTGATAACTAACACTGGCATTGGCTACAGCCACTTATTATAAATATTACCATTTCGATTTATCTAGTTAAACTACTAAAAAGTTTGTATAGGAACCATAAAGCAATCGTAAGACTCGGAAAACATATATTCTTCGCGGTGAAAAATTAGAAAAGTCACCACACAAGGGATGTGAATACATATTATTCCCAAGGTTATTCTATACAGTGAACACATAAAGAGACTTAAATGCAAAGAAGGTATTTCAGTAGGTGAGGTGTCCAATCTTCGCTTTTGCCGATGATACATTGTTTATAGCCTTAAGTGAGGAAGAGCTTACATTGATACTCGATAAACTAAAAAAAAGTTAACGAAAAACGTGAACCAGGAATAAATAAAAACAAGGCAAAAGTGAAGATTGTCGATAGAACCAACCAAAAAAAGAAACGAAATTCAGAACAATGTTGGATCTGAAGTAGTTGAAAGTTTTATTTATTTTGGCAGCACCATCAACTACAATGAATGATATAAACAGGAAATTCGAAGACGTATGTAGATGAGTAGAACCGCCTCTAGCCCTAGATTACATTCTCTAGTCTGACCCTTTTTAAAAGTTCTAATAACTTCTAGATAGCACCTTTCATGTAACTCCTTGGCGGCGACTTTTTCTTCGCCTAATGCAAAGAACCACAGTGACATAAAATGTGTCCTGCTATTGCTTCTTCTAGATAACAGAATCTGCATAGGTCATTCTTCTTCCAGTCCCAACAAGTTAAACTGCCTATTTAGCTTACAGTGCTAGGTTAGCAGATACTATGGCTTTGGCTCTATTCCTGTCTGCTTATTATACGTATAACTTTTGGCGAATGTACTAGTAAATTCATCCATCCATTATATAGATTTGTGAGCTACTCACTTTCTTGTTTTCAGTTTCAGCTTTTGTTACTGCCTTTGCAACGCAGCAGAATAGTTCCGGTCCAACGAATAGCATTGTTAAACTCTTTTTTTTGACCATTTCATGTGATTTTTTATTTCTCTTGTGCCCCCGTGCCCCGCTACTCAGGCTACCGGAACCTTGCTACGGTCTTCTAGTTAATTTAAGGCACACATACAAACCCATATTTGCTTAGAATTGACCTCTACATAATTGAGTTCTTATCGGTCAGATAACCAAGCGGGTCAGGCGATTGACTCCCATTCGCTTTACTGTCGAATCGTTAAGTGGATGTGAGTTAAAACCTTGCCTCGGGGTACAGAAAAATAAAAAGGCTAACGCAACAGTTTAAAATTCTAAAACGCAGATTCGTTTAGACTAGAATATGCTGGTGTCTGATCGGCGTATGGTGGAGCAGTACGGAAAGGGATAAGGGCTTGGGTCTCGATGATACTCCTCCATAGGTCCCTACCGGAAGGGTGATCAATTGCCGTTATTTTCACCTAGATAATTGAGACATCCTGAGATAGACTTACCGGGAAATTTATCCCTTGCTTTGTACCTACTATACATCCTTTGATTTTTTTGAGCCATTAGTGTGTCAGATAGCATCCGCTTGTATGTATACACCTTCCTTTCAATCTCTCGTTCCTCGCATATTAATTTTAAATCTATTTTCAAAGCAATAATTCATAGCTGTTGAATCCATTGATTGCGCCATTAAGATATGTTTTAGCTCCTTGATTAATTAACATTCTATTGTCAGCACTATGTGCCTGGCTTAGGTATTGCTGACTATGTAATAATCTGTGCATCACAGATATGGCTTTGCCCTATATAAAGATGAAGTGGTAATAGATTCAGCAGGACTTTTAACGCCGCTATAAGAGCTCCCACTTGCTACATCTTTGTCCAACATATCACAGACCCATAGGTTATCATCATCATCATCATCATCATCAATGGCGCTAGAACTCTTCGTGAGTCTTTGCCGCGTTTACTATTGCCTTCCATCTTTGTCGGTCCTGTGCCAGTAATTCCCATTGTAGCACTCCATTTTCTCTAGATCTTCTTTGACTGCATCTTTCCACCTTTTTCTAGGCCTTTTTCTAGACACATTGTTTATAAGACGATTGTTGTTACTGCGTATTACATGCTTTGACCATCTGAGTCTATTGGTGTTTATATGTATGACTAGATTTTCTTTTCCGAATAGAGACTCTAGTTCGTTATTTGTATCTGCCCCCCCACACTCGTTTTTCACTCTGTATCTGCAAGGGCCATAGGTTATCATTGGTCTAATAACTGTTATGTATAACCATAAGGTCATTTCGAGGTTAAGCCCCCAATTCTTACCGCATATTCTTCTACATCTGTCTAAGGACATAGTAGTTTTTTATGTGGTTTTTCATAGAGTATTTCATGTAAGTCAATGATCAAAATATACCTTGAGTTATTTTGTTTTCGTTAGCAAATGACGTAGTTATTTTCGCAAACTGTATATATTTTAAGTTTATGTGCTACAGTGGGGCAGTGTAGGGTGAACTTACTGGTTGACTGTTTGAACGAAATAAACATCATATAAATTAAACAGTGGTAGATATAACAACATTAATATATCATGGTAAAAACTAACGAATAAACTATATATGTGGCTAATGATCCTGCTTCCAAGCCATTTTCACATCCTTACACACACACTCGTACGCAAACACACGCATACAACACACCCTATCTCAGAAACGAATTCTTTGCGGACATATGTTTATAAAACAAAATGTCATTATTTTTTATGTGAAATCACCACCTGAAGATTGGCGCTTTTATTAACTAAAACGATGTGTATTTAGGTTTATTTATAATACACCTCTATTATGTTATATTTTTCGTTTCGTAATTGCATCTATAATTTTTTCATATGTTACTTCCACTTTTAACTTTATGAAATGATTATTATTTATTAACAATAATTGTTAATGCTTTATCAAGAATATGAACAAAAATTAATAAAAACTGAATATTCAAAGACATACATTATATTGTGGTACATTTTATTTTTTTAATGTATTTTATACTTAAAACCTGTTTAGTAAATCCACCAGGCACTAAACTAGAAACTCATCTTCAACTTCTCACGATAAAAAATTCTAATCTCCCTTCTGGTTAATCCTTTCGGATATACTTCCAACAAACTGACAAACAAGACTTAGTGTGCCACACGTGTAGGCTCCAAACCTCTCTGTTTACTTCGTCTAATCCACAAGCGAAGGGACAGAGTAGCCAGAACAAAAGAACTTGAGGTGTTTTTTTAAAGTTGCACGCCAACATGGAAAGCACTTCCACGTCTCTGCAGCTCTGCAACACCTGACGGTCAGTCGCTGAAAAGTTTGGTAATATGCAGAGAAGTGGAAGTTTGTGTATTTCTATACACTGCAGACGGTTAAACTTTATATTTAACGGAGTTTACTGTTAAATATTTATACAAGGTGGTCCTTAAGTAATTGTACAAACAGAAACCGTAGATTTTGCACTTTAAAATATTACGATTTAAGTCAAGTTGCTTTAATAAAATATTGATATTAAGAAAGATACAGGGTGTTAAAGTGGAAATTTAAAATTATATTTTTCGCTATAACTTTTATATTTGTAAATATTTTTGAACAAAAATTTACAATTGGATGTTTTTAAGTACATCAAATTATAACTTTATACATAATAGAGGGCGCCACATATGCCACATGTGTGGCATAAATTTGCGCTTTACTTTTTTGTTCTTTAAGTTAGCTCTAACTGTGTTAAAAAATATTAAAGACGCATTATTTTTACAAAGAAAAGTTATACTTGTTTAAATTTAACAGTTTTCGAGATAATCGCATTTTATAAGTCAACTGCATAATAATTCTTAGTTTGATATTTGTGCGGTAAAGCACTGAATACCTGTAGATAAGCAGATCATAGTTTATTCTTATTAAAACAACTCAAAAGATGATAATGTAACATCACAAAATGCTTTTTTATGTGTGCTAAATGTCTTATTGGAGAAAAGATTCTTCATCTTCTTCTTTAGGTGCCGTGTCCGTATTTTTTTATGTGTGCTAAATGTCTTATTGGAGAAAAGATTCTTCATCTTCTTCTTTAGGTGCCGTGTCCGTATTCAGACGTTGGCCGTCAACATGTTTACAATTTCCCCTTTTCTATCGCTTCTTAAATTTCTATAATGGCGTTGTATTACTTTTTCTTTATTGTAAAATGCTGAAAATTCAAAATATATGGTTTATGCAAGATGGTACACCACCACTTTCTAGAGAGAAGGCAGTTAGAACGTACTTAAATAGAACTTTTCTGAACTTGGATTGGTCGTGGTAGTCATATTCCTTGGCTGGGTGGTGAGATATTGATATAATTATTTAATTCATAAAAAATGCGAAAAGAATACTTATTATTCATTATGAAAATTGTTTACCCCATTTTTATTAGGACAAATAGAAACTAGAGCACAGGTATTGAATAACACATATGTGTCTTGTTTCATAATACTTTTGCTACAAATCTAACCTTTAAGACTCAGCATTTTTACAAAAACATCATCGTTGGCCTAATAACCGATATTGTTATAAATACAGTAAACACACAGGCAATTTAGTTTGGCAATAGTTTGTTAGTAAATCATAATAGTCCATTTGTTCGAGATGTAATTATAGTTACTCGTAAGCTGTAACGTAATCATATAAATAAGTAATGTCATCGATAGGTTATTCCGTGTGTATATAAGTAACCAATAAACGAGATACATCACAGTTTAATACATTATTTAACCTCTGCGACAAATAAGATGTAGTTCCATAATATACCATAAGATTTGGATATGTATCCAAAAGAATATATTCATCCATTATACATTATAGCCACCACGTAGCCCAGAATTTAATCCGCTTGATTTTGGTGTATGGGGGGCATTAAAACAACGTGTCTATAAGAATCCCATAAACATTCGCAACCAACTATGGGAAGAAATAAATACTGAAGCAGTTCCTTTAGAACCTATGATGCTATTTAATATGAGACGGTCTTTTATGGAATATATTAACAAATAAATTAAAGAAAATGGTGGACATAAATGGTGGAACACTTACTTTGACAAAAAGTTATGTTATTTAGTTAAACTATTTCTTAATTTGGTTTGTAAACAAAATGTTTTGATTATGACTTTAATTTAACATAAAACGTAAAATGTTTGATGTAAAATCCTGTTATTCTATTATTTTGTCAAATCCTATTATTAATTATCCTACTCTGAGATAGCGCGTATATTTTGTTAAGTATTAACTTGAGTTAATGGTATTTTATACCAAAATTTAGAAGTATTAATGTTTTTGTCTATTTTTTCTTCGTTGACTGGAGTAATTGCCTTTAATCAGAATTATGCAGCTGATTTGTAAAATGCGATTATCTCGAAAACTGTTTAGTTTTAAAGTTAATAACAAGTATATCTTGTTTTTGTTAAAATAATGTATATCTAATATTTTTAGTCCCAAATACACGTAATTTAAAGAGCAAAAAAGTAAGGTGCAAATTTATACCACATATGTGGCATATGTGGCCCCATTTATCAGTTACATTAAAGTGTGCATTAAATTATAATTTCTCATATTTAAAAGTACACACTTTTTATACATAAGTAAATTTTTATACATAAATGTTTACAAACATGAAAGTTATAGCGAAAAATAAAATTTTCAATTTGCACTTTAACACCCTGTATCTTTCTTAATATCAACATTTTATTTAAGCAATTTGGCTTAAATCGTAATATTTTAAAGTGTAGAATCTAATGTTTTTTTTTTGTACAATTACTTAAGGACCACCCTGTATACTTTCTTATTTTATATATCTTTATTATAATGTTTTAATTGAAATTGTTATTTTGTTTTATTTACTACATTATTTCTTGTAAAAACTCTAAACTTCTATTTAAACTCTACAAGAAGATGTGAAAACATACAAGAGGAGCAGAAAAAAATAAAAGAACTGTAAATTGTTTAAATAAAAAACCCAATATATTGATAACACACCTTGAAAAATGTTTATTACACATATAAAAACATAACTAAATATAGATATCGCTTTGTCTCTATTATGATAATTGAGAATTTGCGTAGACCAAATTCAAACCGCACAGAAAGCAATAATCATAAATAAACTACGCGGAAATAATTTTAGACAAATAACAACAGGACGATAACTTTTATCTATATTTAGTATTGTTATCAAATTTCTCTGGGTAGAAATTTCTGGTAGAAACAGACGTAATAAACTGCAGAAGTTATAGAGGTGCAAACACATACTCAGATCATTGCCTAGTGATCTCAACATTTAGGTCTAGAGTTTCAACAAATACTAGTAAAGAAAATAAAATGGATAAAAAAATGAAATGTTCAAAAGCTAAAAGTTGCGACAATTGCAGAACGGTAATCGGAAAACATCACCAACCGGTTAAGGAATCAAAATGTAAATGAAGAATGACAGACGGATATAGACTCCTACTGGACCAGAATAAGGGAAGACATTGAAGCAGCAGCGAAAGATGAAATCTTCTTCTTAGAGTGCCATATCCCTACGGAACGTCAGCGACTACCATGCTTATAATATTGTTATACTGATCTCGGTCTTGCGCTACGTGTAGCAATTGGTCCGCTGTCAAACCTGTCCACTGTCGCAAATTCCTCAACCAAGAGAGTTTCTTCCGTCCTATCCATTTCTTTCCTTCGATTTTACCGTTGAGAATTAGCCGAAGGAACTCATATCTTGGTCCTCTGATTATATGTCCAAGATATTCTAGTTTACGCCTCTTAATAATATTTAATAGAGTTCGTTGATGTCTCATTCTTCGAAGAACTTCTTCGTTTCTGGTTCTGCTAGTCCATGGAATTTTTAGTATCCTTCGATACAACCACATCTCAAACGCCTCGATTTTATTCATGATATCGGCGTTTAAAGTCCAAGCTTCACATCCATACAAAAGTACAGACCACACGTAACATCTTGTAAACTTTTCACGGATTTCCAATTTTAATGAGTTATTGGATAATAGAGGCTTGAATTTTTGAAATGAGTTTCTTGCCTGTTCAATTCTACATCGAATTTCGAAGGATGGATCCAGATTTTGGGTAATCCAACATCCAAGGTATTTGAATCTCTGAACTCTCTGCAGCGGTTGTTGGTTTAATATCAGTTGGGTTGCGCCGATATCCACTTTACTGGTCACCATGTATTCAGTTTTATCGATATTTATCGACAGTCCCCAATTTGTGCATTCCATGTCAACTCTATTGATTAGCTCCAGCAGATCGTCGATGTTTTCAGCTAGAATCACAGTATCGTCGGCGTACCGTATATTGTTAATTATTTCTCCTCCTTTGATAATTCCTTTTTGATCTTTTAAAGCTTCCCTAAATAGATTCTCAGAATACACGTTAAAGAGGGTGGGAGACAGTACACAGACCTGTCTTACGCCTCGTTCAATACTGATTGGCTTTGATTCTCTGTTGTTGGTATTAATAATGGCTGTTTGGTTTCAGTAAAGTTTGGCAATAAGTTTGATGTCTTTCTCATCTAGTTGGATGCTCTGCAAGGCGGTAATTAGTCTGGTATGCTGAACGCGATCAAATGCCTTTTCAAAATCAATGAAGCACATATATACGGGTTTTCTTACCTCCCAACATCTTTGAAGGAGTGTTTGCATAGAAAATAGTGCTTCTCCAGTTCCAAGGCACCTCCGGAACCCGAACTGCTCTTGACTAATTATTTCTTCGCACTTGTTGTTAATTCGGTTTAGAAGAATATGCAACAGTATTTTAACGGCATGGCTCATTAAACTAATGAGTCTACAATCGCTACATTTCTACATACAAAGATGAAATAGGAACAGAAATTTGTGCACGTAGAAATCTTTGGTTTGACGATGAATGCAAGAATGTAACAAAAGAAAAAAATTAACCCTACAGAAACATGCTTACCCGACGAACTTAAACAACTGTAGAGGATTACCAGACGAAGAGAAGAGAAGAGAAGAGGACACACAAAAAAATGACCATCAAAACTACCTAAATGAGGAACTTAAATATATAGAAAACCTCAACAGAGAGAAAGAATTCAGAGCATTCTATCAAAAAGTTAACATTAACAGAAAAGAATTCAAGGTCACCTCAAGACAATGCAGAAGTCAGAATGGCGACCCATTAACAACAAGGAAAGGTGTATTAAATGTATGGGTGGAATAGTTTACCAGGCACTTAATATAGAAAAAGGAGAAGCAAACCTGGAAGACGAATGAGATAAGGTAAGGGCAACAGACAATAGGGAAGAGGAACCACCATCGATTCTTGATGTAAAAGATGCAGTTAAAAAACTAGCCAGAACAAATCACCCAGAATAGATAATCTCTAACTATACAAAGAAGGTGGCCATGATACCATAGTGGCATTACAACAGCTTATAAAAGAAATATAAACACAGAAATCCCTCCCCAATGATTGGAATACTTTGCACCATACACAAAAGAGAAGATATCTTTGAATGTTCTAACCACAGAGGAATTACGCTTCTAAATGCAGCTTATAAAATATTTTCCACAGTACTATATTATCTTATGGCACCATATGCAGAACGGACAGTATTTAAATATCAGGCTGGTTTCAGAGGTGGTAAATCGACAATTTATCACTTAACAATTTAACCCTTAAACAAATTTTGGACAAAACACTAGCATAATGGCATTAATCTCATTACATATTTATAGACCAAAAAGCAGCTTTTAACTCTGTGAGAGCTAGGAATACCAAATCAGTTGGTAAATTTAACAAAACTAAATCCTGAAAAAGTTGAATGTAGAGTACGAATTCAGTGGCATCTGTTTAAACCTTTTGAAATAAATAACGGACATGCTCCAGGAAGATCCTCTCTTTTGTATACTGTTAAATCTGGCTCTGGAAAAAGTTATACGTATGTCGCAAATCACAATCACTGGTTCAAAATATAACAAATTAGTTCAAATGCTGATGATATCAATATTGATGGAAGAACGGAAAACGCTTTACGAGAGGCTTATGTAGCATTAAAAACATCAGCTACAAAAATGGGTTTAACAATAAACAACAACAAAAAGAAGTATATGAAAATAAACACGCAACCACAAATACTACCACCACTTGTTATAGAAAATGACGTAATCGAAGCAGTGAACGAATTTGTATACCTGGGAGTGCTCCTTAATACCAAAAATAATACTACCGCAGAGATAAACCGCAGAATGTGCACGGCCAAGAAATAGGGGCCACGTAGGCTTGTAAAGCCAGAATGATGATGATGATGATGATGATTAATATATAAATTATACTTTTTTGTCGAATAGTCCGGAAATTATTTTATGTAGCTTCCGATCTAATAGCATACCAACATTTTGTTAACACACTAACATCCATCGTTTAAAGAATCGTGTCACACAAAGGAAAAGAAGACTTTTTGATACTGGTCCAATTTTACTACAAGCTGCATTTTTTATTAATAAATCAATTTATTACGACCCTTGTAGCATAAAACATATATTTTTTAAATCAAATGTTTGCTTCCTTTTCTTAAAAGTGATAAAAACTAAAATTTTCTGTTCTCCAGATAATTCTATTAAATTTTGTACTATGTTTAAATTCTTTAATACGTTATTTTAATATTTTTAAAGGTGAAAAACCTTTGATGCTATAGTTTTCGTTGTGTGTACTTTGATACCTTTGAGACGGTTTTGATTCTTGTAAAATACTAAGTAAAACGATATTTTTCAGCTCACAAATAAGGGAGATTGTTTATATTTATGCACACACATACTCAGAAATAAGGAAGATTGTTTATCCGTAAAATAGTTTCGAAACACAATTAAGATTTCTGCCTTAATCTGAGCCTTCTAAAAATTGCAAGGCAAAACAGACGTTGATAAAGATGTTAATAGAGACATGGGGAATCTAAAATTTGCATTCTACGACATGTCTCCTCAACTAAGCAGAAATCCTCAGCGAATTGGTTTCTTGTACTCATACAGAGTAGATCCGAATAAAATGAAAAAGACAGTCAAGATTTGATTTCACGTAAAAAGTGTCTATGTATCTGTTTATACGTATTTCGCCTTAATAAGGTTCATCAGAACAGCTATTCATAGGCTTTCTCAACGTGAAAAATAAATCTTTTCTGTCTTTAAGAAGCAACAATAAAATGGCTTCGATATGGACGCAATAGCGACATCTGATAATAAATCCGTAAAATAATTTCGAAACACAATTCAGATTTCTGCCTTAATCTGAGCCTTCTAAAAATTGCAAGGCAAAACAGACGTTGATAAAGATGTTAATAGAGACATGGGGAATCTAAAATTTGAGAAAGCTTATCAATAGCTGTTCTGATGAACCCTATTAGGGTGAAATACGTATAAACAGATACATAGACACTTTTTACGTGAAATCAAATCTTGACTGTCTTTTTTATTTTATTCGGATCTACTCTTGCAATTTTTAGAAGGCTCAGACTAAGGCAAAAATCTGAGTTGTGTTTCGAAACTGTTTTACGAATTTATTATCAGATGTCGCTATTGCATCCATATCGAAGCCATTTTATTGTTGCCTCTTTAAGACAGAAAAGATTTATTTTCCACGTTTAGAAAGCCTATGAATATCTGTTCTGATGAACCCTATTGAGGCGAAATACGTATAAACAGATACATAGACACTTTTTACGTGAAATCAAATCTTGACTGTCTTTTTCATTTTCATTTCAAGATTGTTTATATTTATGCACAGACAAATTTTATGTGATACAATTTATACTAGGCGATATATAAAAGCGTTTTTAAAAAAGTACATTTTGACCAAAAGTTGATACGGGCAACCAAAATTAACATCAGAAGATTCAGAGAATGAAATTTAATCCGTCGCTATCGTTTCCGAGAAAAGTACACGTAGAATAACTGCAGCCACTGAAGTAATTCGCTCTTAAATTCAAAGGATTTTGGAAAGAGAACATTTATGTCCTTTTCACTTTACTTCAATACAATATTTACTTCCAACTGAACCTCCACTGAGGTTGCAATTTTCCAGAGATTTGCCTACTTTGCATAATAATGACTCAGTAAAATTTTATTCAGTGACGAGACTACGTTCACTCACCGAGAAGTTTTTAACTAGCGGAACAATAATTCGTAAGCTACTAAAAATCCACACCTTTCAAAGAAAAATCACTTCCAAAAAGAATTTTCTATTAATGTTTGGCTTGGCATTATAGGCAACTACGTAACCGGCACATATGAGCTTCCTCAGAAACTGATTGGTATGGAATAGCAATTTTATTAAAAAACATATTGAGGAATTTTTAGACGATAATACTATAAAATTAAGGTAATAATTTGTGGTTTATATATCATGATTATAGACCGGAAATATTGCAACAGAAAACAGCAAATATGCACATATATATGCACAAAGTTGGCGTAAATATGCAAACAATTTTAAACAATATGCAAATACTTTAAAATATAGGCATATTACGCAGACGTTATTTGTCGTGTTGTTTGTAAATTTTGCAATTAAAATCCAATTCAAATAATAATAATTTTTTTTTATTTACGCTGTAACCACAAGGGTTATTAGCGACCTAAAAAATATAATACAGGTAAAGTTAGATAAAATTACAATAATTGATTCAGTCCTGAGTTTTTAAGATAACTTATTGTGTTTTTGATGTTCATGTTTTTTCCTAAGGCTTTCTTTATATATTTGGGATATTGTGCTTCTTTCTTGCTGCTTCATATGTTTTGCACTGAGTTAGTATATATTATGCTTCACGGAGAGTGCTACTTGACAATTTTCACACATTGGCGGCACAGTTCGCGTAAAGAGGTGTTTATGTGTAAAGTTACTGTGTCCTAGTCGTAAACGTGTTATTCTTACTTGGTCATGTCTATTTGCTGTGGGTTGGAGCCACGGTTTTACTAAATTGTTTGATTTCCTTGAGTTTATTTTGTGATGTACTCTACTTATTTTGCCACGCACTTAACACTTTATATTTTATTTCTGACTTGAAGTCATCTAAAGAAACCTCATTAATAAGAATGGAGTCCTGGCTGAAGGATGCTAAGTGGGCTAGTTCATCTGCTTCTTCATGTCCTTGTATACCTGAATGTGATGGAACAAACATGAAGTCAACAGTGATCTTATTATTACTTAGAATCTCTATTTCTGATTTAATATATGAGGCAATTGGATTATTGGTATATAAACGTTTGATAGTGTGAAGTGAGCTTAGTGAATCGGTTATTATGAGAGACGGGGACTGTTTCGACTCTTTTATGTGGATAGTGCTTGTAATATTGCAAACAACTCTGCAGTGTATGACGAAGTAATGGGATTTAAATTAAATTTTAAGGATGTATTGGGTGTGAAGATGGCTGCTCCAAAACCGTCTAAAGATTTCGATGCATCAGTGTATATCTTATAGTGATTTTTATAAGTTTCAATTTCTATTAAGAATGATTGTTTGATCAGGTCTGTTATAGTCTTACGTTTTTTATATATACTAAGGTTTGTATTAATCTTGGGAATTGGTACTAACCAAGGTGGAGAAGTTAGGTCATGTAGGGTCAACCAATGTAGGTCATGAAGGTTTCTTCTAACTCTTTCGTAAAATGGTGTATCTAGTCTTGTTCTAGAGAAAATATCTTGAAATCGATCTGTGAACGTATTGGTATAAGTAGGGTGTTCTTTATTACTAGCTATTTTAGAAGCATATAACAGAGAAAGGTATTTGCATCGTAAACTTAGGGGTGGTTCTCTTGTTAAGCATTGTAAACTTTCAACTGGTGTAGTTCGTAACGCACCTGTAGCTATTCGTAGAGCTGTGTTTTGAAGAATTTCTAAGGTTTTCAATACTGATACTTTGCTTGATAAATAAACTATCGCACCATAGTCGAGTTTGGATCTAACTAAAGATTTATATACATGTAATAGTATATTTTGATCTGCTCCCCAGTTTTTGCTGAAAATAGTTTTTAAAAAATTTAATCCTGCTTGGCACGATTTTTTAAGTTCTGTATTTTTTTTTCAGGAGAGCTTTTGGTGGAAAAACCATACCTAAAAATCTGATATTATTTGTGAAACTAAGGGTTTGATTATATAGTTTTAGATGTGGAGTTAGAGTGTTATGTTTTCGTGTGAATAAAATACAATTAGTTTTTGTCGGTGAAAATTGTATTCCGATAGTCCTAGACCATGATTCTAACTAATTGATTATTTGTTGTAAATGATTTTGAATAGATGTAAAGTTTTTCCCTTTGGCAAATAAAACTAAGTCATTAGCATATAATCTTCCTTTAACAATCGGTGAGCATTGTTGAAGTATGTCCTTTATGACTATTAGAAAAAGGGTTGAGCTTATAACTGATCCTTGTGGTACTCCGTTCTCTTGAACTTTTTTATCAGAGTTAACGTTGTATGATCGAACTATGAAGCTGCGAGATTGAAAAAAATTGGAAATAAATGTTAACATATTGCCTCTGATATTCTTATTATGCAATTTTAATATGATATTGAATTGCCAGACAGTATCATAAGCTTTATTAATATCAAAAAAGACTGCGATACAATCTAACTTATTTGCAAATGCTTCATGTATTCCTGACTTTAAGTATATTAGGTTATCTATAGTGGATCTATTATGCCTAAATCCGCTTTGTTGTGGAATAAGGAGTTTTTGTTGTTCTAAATACCATTTCAGCCTGTTATTTACCATTTTGTCTAACACTTTACATATAATATTGGTTACAGATATTAGGCGATATGACTTAGGTGATATCCGGGATTTCTCAGGTTTAAAAAGTGGTAGTATTATTGCTTCGGACCAAGTTGATGGAAAAAACTTGGTTCCTCCAGATAAAATTATAAAGGTCTAGTAATAAATTTTCCCATTGTCTGGTAGATGTAGTAGAAATGCTAAGGGGATACCACCTAGTCCTGGGCTTGAATCTTTGGAAGAGTTTAAGGCTTCAGCAAGTTCTACGAAGGAAAAATGAACGTTCAGGTTGTACATCTCATGCCCGTCGAATTCCAATATGTTTTTTTTTCTACGTTGTTTTTATGTCTTTTAAAATTATCAGTGTAATTTTCATCACTGGAATTTAATTCGTATTGGTCTGCTAATAGATCTACGATTTCTTTTCTATCACTTATTTTGTTATTTTTTACTAGAAAAGGAATCTTATATGGTTAGCTTCAATAACAATAATTTAAAATGCCGTCTTGCTAATATTTAAAAAGTCGTATTTTTTTGTATAGATTAAAACTGCAGTACGATTGAAATACAATTTTGACATTTATTTATTTTAGTCTAAACACAATACCAATATTTTAAGAAATACAGTAACCATAAAAACAATATAGTCGATAGCCAATTTTATACACTAGTGTAATAAAACAATTGACAATAATTTGTTTTTTAAAATTTGCAATTAAAATACTATGCTTGTGTATAAATGTTTATAAATCTAAAATCTTCTTTTAACGTCAACTCAAGTTAGTATTTTTAAACTCGTTTATGTTGGAAGTCGGTAGTTCAAAATCTTTTACAGGATCACCTTAATGAACTTTTGCAACTTTTTCCAAAATAGAAAATCGAGCGTTTTTGTTGAAAAAATATTGCAATTTATTTGCTACAGATATGCCTACGTTTCCTTTAACTATACGAAAATATTACTTTACATGACGAATCAAATCGACTGATAAACAGCCAAATTTTGTTTTTCAAATCTTTTTGTCATCAAAAATTCAAAATTTAAACTTATGTATGCTAGATTCTGACATAAACTAGGTAATTTAACAAAGCGTTGATATTGCATTTTCTAGTAATAGTAGGTAAAAGGGGTAATAGAATATTTCTTCTACGTTCTTTGTAAATGTGAACTCATAATGCCGATGTTATAAAAAAAAAATTATTTATCAAACTATTAACATGTAGAAAATTTCGTTCTTTTTCTTTCGTGACAAGGTTAAACCCATACTAAGGGTATGTTACATAAATTAAATTGTCACAGAATATCTTTAAGTTCTGTGTTGTCTATACCATATAGCTTGCATTGTCGCTTAATATCAATAAAACTTTATCGGATAGTATACTTTCCAGTAGACAGAAACAGGACAATTCTTCATGTAAATCCTCAATATCTTCGTGTAAACCCCATATCATTAAGTGCGCCACATAGCCCGTAAATTAGTACATTCATCAAATATAATAAATTGAATTGAACAATTTTTCGAAGTGTTCTTACAGTTCTTATAAAACAGACTCACTGTCTAGCTACGAAAAGCTCAAAACAAGTTAAAAATCAAGTGAAAAGAGCAAAGAGAGTCATAGAACGCCTAAATAAGGTAATATGAAAAGGCAAATTTATTAGAAAAGAAATGTAGCAAAAAGCATAGGCGATCGATGAAAAGACCACTAAAACTATGGAATGTGTTTTCTAATAAAATTTTCCTTTTCTCCAATAAAAATATGCCATAATTTTCTGATCGAAATGATTTCTGATCTTTTTAATAACGTCCAAAAAATCAACCACAAATTAAATAATGACACTGCAAAACGTTAAATTAAAAAAACGATCGTACGCTTTTTAAAGATTAATACTAATTAAATCTATTTTTTAAAAATTATGTAAGTGGCTGTTTTTCATCGGCGCAACCTCCAGTTATTCTATTTGACCAGTCCTTTCGTAATTGATTTATTTAATGTTCAGTCTGCCTCTAGCCCCGATAGAAATATTTTTTATAACCCTTTTTATATATTCAATTTACTTCATACTACCTTTTGGTTCGACCAGCTTTTTACAGCTAATGCTTTTTAAATTACTTTTTTAAATATCTGGTGGAAAAACTAATAATTTCATTAATAAAAATTTTACAGCCATAATGAAAAGTATTCGAAAAAATAATTTTAAATTAAACAAATATACACTGGTCGATGTTGTGAGGCCACTACTGTAGCAAAAATGTTTCTTATTCGTTTTCTTAGTGGATGTAAAAAGGTCCCCATTAAAGCAATTTTTTTAACTAATTTCAAAAGTCACCTTTTTGCTTCAAAAATATTTTTTTTAGACATTCGAGTTAAGATGTAATTTTAAACAAAAAGATTTTTACTTATTGTTGTTGTTGATCTAAAGCAAGCATATGACTCAATACCTAGAGTCAAATTATGGGAAGCAATGAATGATCTCGGAATCCGACAAACACCAATAAAAGCAGTTAAAGCACTATACAAAGAAAACAAAGTAGCTACTAAATGTGGAATAAAGCCTACAATCCATTTAAGATGACAAAAGGACTTCTACAAGGCTGTGCTACGTCCCCTACTCTGTTTAAAATATTCTTGGAAAAGACACTCAAACCATGGAGAAAAAAGTGCGAAGGAATGGGCATACCAGTAAGAGACGAATACCTATACACCTTAAGTTTTGCCGACGATCAAGTAGTCATCGCACAAGATGAAGAAGATCTCAGCTTTATGCTCAGAAAACTAGAAGAAGAATATAAAAACAACGGAATGGAAATAAACTTAGAGAAAACCGAATACCCAACAACAGAAAACAAGGATATGAGAAACCTAGAGATAGACGAGGGAAGACAAATAAATGGAACAGATAAATTCAAGTATTTAGGAACCATAATATCGAACCAGGGAACAACAGAAGAAGATATAAACAACAGACTGAGACAAACAAGAAACTGTATAAGACAACTAAACTCAGTGTTGTGGGATAAGAACATTACGATAAAGACAAAAAAGAGAATATATAATACCCTGACAAGAAGTATCCTGACATATGGGTCCGAAAACTGGAAAATAAACAAGAGAAATAGAGGTAGAATAAGAGCAGTAGAAATGGAGTTCCTGAGGAGAAGCTGTAGACTTACAAAAAGAGACAGAATTAAAAACACAGAGATTAAGCGGAGAATGGGAGTGCAATCAGACATAATCGACTATATAGAGGAGAAGAGACTATCCTGGTACGGCCACGTCAGAAGAGCGGACAGAGGACGCTGGATAAACAAAATCACAGAATGGAGCCCGATTGGAAGAAGAAAGAGAGGAAGACCCCGAAAGTCATTCAGAGATGAAATCGACGAGGCTATGGAGAAAAGAACCCTGCGAGATGGAGACTGGAATAACAGGGAAAATTGGAGAAAACGGTTGAGTGAAGGAAGACAGTGAAAACTGTGGAAATCCTTAGTAGTAGTAGTAGTTTTTTAAAGTGGCCAGTTTTTGAATTATAAGCAATTCAAATCTAAAAAACGCATTTTTGAGGCTCATATTTAAATTATTAATTTTGAGATTCTCCAATGTGGAGAATTTTTTTTTGAATATCAGGGATGCACAAAAATTACACATAAGAGTACCCCAAACCTAATAAAGAAAGAGAACAAATGTAAACAGTCAAACGTAAAAAATTGAAATATTTAGCATAGATGATGAGAAATAAAATAAATATAAATCATTAACCCCTTCGCTAAATGCAGATTTGGCGCAAGCTGTGACTCAGACCATCTGCTAGTACAGACACGGTTTAGATGCAAAATCAGTCGACAGGTAAAGGAAAAATACCCAAAACAAGAAAAACTAAACTTAGATAACCTAAAAGTCTCTGAGGTACAAGAAAGATTAGAGAGAACAGTGGATGAAAAATTACTAGAAGAAAACAGAGCACACTCCACAACAGAAAACCAATGGAACACTATAAGCAGTATCATACTCAACACAGCGAAAGAAGTCCTAGGAACAAAGACACAACAGAGAGAAGAAACATGGTTCGATGAAGAATGCAAACAAGCTATACAGGAAAGAACAGAATTACATACTCAGACGTACTAGAGAGAGAAAAACATAACTTCGGAACAAAAGACGAAGAGCAGATAAACTGTGCAGGCAGAAAAAGAGAAAGTACCAAAACCAACGGATACTAAACATAGAGAGAGAGTTTAAGGAAAACGAAACACGTACTGCATACCAATTTATCAAACATTCTGTTCCAGTGATTCCCAGTTTCGTGGCTAAACCTTTAATTTTTCATTGTATATTGGAAAGGAAATTCATACAATATACCATATCCCTAATAAGAAGCATCTAACTATATCAGAAAAGGTTGTGGTTTACTTGTTTCAAACTTAGTTGGATAAGAAAAGAGAAATTATCCTTAATAACTGGTACATGCCATTACGCCTAGCGGATTTTCTCCTTCGACAAAATACTAATGTTAGTGGTACGATTCGTGTCAACAGAAAAGTGCCAAAAGAGCTAACTCAAAACACTTGAGACATTTCAATCTTGTTTTATTAGAAAAAAAAATCGGTTGCCTGTAAAGTCGGTTTTACGGGCGAAGATTTTACGTGACAACGTCTTTTTCTCGGTAGAATATTTATTGATATGAATATTATTAAATTGCACAATAGGAACAAGGAATTGAATGAAAATAAGAATTGCACAAATTTTAACTATAGAAATATATTTTGTTTACTAAAACATTGTACATGTAAACTTAAACTTAACTAATTTCTATTTGAGTGATTTTGTTGAGGATAGGACGATGAGATAGGAGAAATATGAAATGAAAGGAAGTGTTTCTGCTGTAATGTGTCTTGAACGCCAAGAACGCTCTAGAAAGACAGAGACACAAGCACCCACCGATTCAACGTGCCTAATTCTCTAGTGCTGCGCGCGCAGCGAACCGATCATGTTTGAGTGGGAGAGAGACGCAAGGCATTCGCTGGTCCGGCGGGCCTCTCTCTCGTTCGGTGACTCATCGTAACAGACGTGAGCGGGCGTTACACTTTTTCATGAATGACTCCGAGCCACAACCTAATTTAAGACGTTGTCACGTCAAAAGAACGTTATCAAGCAATAATCAGCATGAATATATCAGTCCTAAAACCTGAAGTGGTTGAACGCTACAACCAACATATGTTAGCAGTGGATGCTATAGATCACGATATTGAGCGGTACAATATTATTAGAAAAAGTTACACGAGGTTCAAAAAAGTTGGTTTCATATGATACAATATGGTACTAAATGCAAAAACGTTTTATACAATTGCGTATAACAAACAAATTGGTTAAGTGGATTTTGAGAAACAATTAGTGAATGACTTACTTCAAAAACATTCACCGTTTACCAAAAACTAAAAATAGCTTATAAGAATTCGTCTTAAGAAAAAATTTCATAAACACGTTATAGCTTCTCAGTCAAAAGAAGAAGGAACAAGACGAAAGAGAAAGTGTTGTAAAGTATGTTACGCAAATTAAAAGAAAGGGAAACTAACATCAAATTTTTGTACGATGTGTCCTTATCTTTTGATGATTTTCCATCTTTTTGTTCAAATGAGCATTTCAATGAATTTCATGACTATGAATAAATAACTTGAAAACATTGTTGGAGTAAGATTTTTTTGTGGTAAGATTGTGATTTTTTATTTGTATTAGAAGATTTGTTTAGTTCTTGCCTTTATAAAACATTTGAAAAATTATTTTATTTCTCATTTCTACGCCACTGATTAATAAGCTTTTGTATAAAAATGTGTAAAACTAAGACAAAAATATAGAATCGCATTCAAAATACTCGTATATATCAAAAATGTTAACAGTTGTAATGCAAGGCAGACATTTTTTATTTATTTATAATTTTTGTTTTTACATGGGTTGTCCCTTAGTGCGGCGCCTATGGTAAATTAATACTTTTTTAAATAATAAAAATGCTCTCCAAATTTTCGCTAAATCTGGTATAATACCGTGCAACTACTGTAGTAACAAAAACAATGACCAAGGTAGAGAAATAAGGACACGCATTGAAATTGCAAGACAAGCATTTATAAAAATGAAAACAATGTTTGTCAATCGAGACCTTCCTCTGGATCTGAGGATAAGAGCCTTAAGATGCCACGTGTTCTCGACTTTGTTGTATGGAATGGAAAGCTGGACACTAAAAGTGGATAATATAAAGAAGATGGAATCATTTGAGATGTGGTGCTATAGAAGGATTTTGAAAATACCACGGACCCAACGAGTTACAAACGCAGAAGTGTTAAGAAGGGTACAAAAGTATTGCGAGGTCATAAAGCACATCAAAACAAGAAAGCTGGAATATTTAGGCCACATTACCAGAGGTGCGAAATATGAGATATTAAGGCTCATAATGCAAGGTAAAATCAAGGGTAAAAGATCCATAGGAAGACGAAGAATTTCCTGGCTAAGAAACCTAAGAGAGTGGTATAGTTGCAGCTCAGTAGATCTTTTTAGAGCAGCTGCCAATAAGGTACGGATAGCCAACCTCCTATAGAAGAAGGAACTACAAGAAGAAGGTATTGACGATACACTCTGAGATAGCGCG
>NW_027313216.1:0-23083 GCF_040954645.1 Diabrotica undecimpunctata | reverse complement strand
ACGCGCTATCTCAGAGTAAAAGCCGCTCTAGCCTGGTCTATCCTAGATCTAATTTCTTCGTGACTTTCTGCGTTACAATTTAATTGATATCCAAGGTAAACGATTTATCAACTTGCTCTCAAGCTTGGTATTATTTACATAATACATTATATTCCGTTGTTTACTTATTACGAGTATTTTGGTTTTCCGTATATTCAGATCCAGATCTGCCTCCCTACAACTCTCAACGACACTATCAATTAGTGTTTGCAGATCTTCTTGACTAGAAGCTAGGAGTACTGTATCGTCCACATATCGCAAATTATTGATGACTTCACCGTTTACAAGTATTCCTTCTTGTTTTTCAGAAAGTGCTTTTCTGAAAATTTAGTCAGTCAGTGTTTAGTCAGTCAATGTTACAGCAGTTAGATGTCTAACTGCTGTAAGTTAAATAAGATTTTGAATGCAGCCTACATGGAGTATTTTTACACGTACTTTATTCCTTCTGGGGCATTTTAGTACAATACTGATTTAACTTAACACTTATGGTTTCGCATAACTTTGTGACCGGATCAATTTTTTACTTTTAATGCTATTCTGAGAATATTTTAATTTACCATTTAATTTTCATGCATGGCTGAAAAGGCCACCCTCGTACTTACACCGAACAATTTTTTATAACGACAAAAGACCTAGCCGATTGTGCCACTCTATTTGATAATCGAATGCAACTTAATAAATTATGAAAACTCTTCAAGCATGAGGGCGTTAAATATCTATAGAAAAGCTTTTTGTTTTGCCAACATTCATTTAGGTCTGTTCAAACACTTTAGCGCTGGTAGCACAACACTGTCGCGTTATGCCACTTAATTTTGAGTGCCGTATGCCTCATTCCACCCTCTTTTAGATGTCATCGTCATTGTACTGTGTATACACTACAAGTTATTTCGCCCGTGTTTACTTTGACTACGCTATAAACTGGTTTATAAAATAGAACAAAATGATCGATTGGTCTCATAAATACAGCAAAGGAACAAATAAATACCGGGGCTGCTTTTTGCCTAAGAAAATGTGTTACAGTAACAGTCAGCAGTTTGGATTGCAAGAAGGAAACAACCACTGTTCACTGCAAAGGAAGTGAGTCGCCAGGCTAATAATGATTAATTAACTATATATATATATATATATATATATATATATATATATATATATATTTATATATATATATATATATTTATATATATATATATATATATATATATATATATATATATATATATATATATATATATGGTATATCAAAAATGGTATATCGATGGAAGGCAACCGTATATACGTATTTCTGACTATTGGTCTTCTTCAGTACGGTGCAGCTAAGTTAGAAAAGGAGCATATTAACTTGGGAAAGGATCACTACAGGAGCAATGCAACCAATTTGTGGCATTAGAGTTAGAAGACCCTGATGGTTTCCAGGGCAACAACTAACCACGGAGGAAGCTACAGCTACCTGTGGAAAGAAATGCCAAATGTTGAAACGTTTAAAACAAATGGAAAAGGATAATGTGAGTGAATAATAAAAGTAAAAAGTAATGGCATGTCTCGCAAAACAGAAAACCAAAAATAGTATATCGATGGAAGCCAACCGTATATACGTATTTCTGACTATTGGTCGTCTTCAGTACGGTGCAGCCAAGTTAGAAAAGAAGCATATTAACTTGGGAAAGGATCACTACAGGAGCAATGCAACCAATTTGTGGCATTAGAGCTAGAAGACCGTGATGGTTTCCAGGGCAACAACTAACACCAACCACGGAGAAAGCTACAGCTACCTGGGGAAAGAAATGCCAAACGTTGAAACGTTTAAAACAAATGGAAAAGGATAATGTAAGTGAATAATAAAAGTAAAAAGTAATGGGATGTCTCGCAAAACAGAAAACCAAAAATGGTATATCGATCGAAGGCAACCGTATATACGTATTTCTGACTATTGGTCGTCTTCAGTACGGTGCAGCCAAGTTAGAAAAGGAGCATATTAACTTGGAAAAGGATCACTACAGGAGCAATGCAACCAATTTGTAGCATTAGAGTTAGATGTAGTAACATAGAGTTGTGCATTACTCCTGTAGTGATCCTTTCCCAAGTTAATATACTCCTTTTCTAACTTGGCTGCACACTGAAGACGACCAATAGTCAGAAATACGTATATACTGTTGCCTTCCATCGATATACCATTTTTGGTTTTCTGTTTTGCGATATATGCCATTACTTTTACTTAAGTATATATATATATATATATATATATATATATATATATATATATATATATATATATATATATATGTACAATAATATTTAAATTTTCACTGATTTTTCTCGCTTAACATTTTTTGTATCTATCGTTCCATTTCCCGTCTCTCATACCCCTTATAACATAACTTCAGCTGCTTAGTTTTTTCAGGATATTATACATCGAGATGCTATCAGCTGGGAGTAATTTCGTTATTTTTTTGTGTCTCTGTTCTCACTAACTTTTCTGATATTTGTATCACTCATTTTTTTTTTTTTATTTTCTGCATATCTTAATATGTTTTTATTAATAAATTTAGTTTACTGGGTTAACGATGATTGACAAACAATACTGTTAACAAAATTATTTATATAGTTCGATATGTAATACAAGCGATGTTGATTATGTCCCAATTCACACATTTTATATGCCATTCTCGTTCCATTGTACATCATTTCAAATTATTTTGGCTATGTATACTTTGAAATTAGCTTATAATATTTAACAAAATGATTTATCGGCATAAACATAGTGTAAGAATAGATATATACCGAGAGTATTTTTGCGTCAATTGGAATAAATTGGAACAAAGTTAGTAAAAAATTTGTTTGCTTAAGGTCGTGTTCAACTTACAAATTTCCATTTTTTTTTTTTTTTTTTCGTAAAAATTGACTAGGACTGATTTGCCAACACTTTAGCTCATTTTATAGTTGACACCTTAATCCAGTTTATAGCACTTGCCTTAATTTGTGGTAGGAAGATAAGCTAGGGTGGTACTGGAATCCCACTCGCCAAGAGTGCTGCGGCTCTAGCGCGATAATAAGGTATATACATCATATAAATTAAAGATTTTTGATTACAAGGAATCGAAAGCAAAACCGATGAACAAAAATATGTTCATATACTTAAATAAATTAATTATTTTTGTCATAAATAGTTTGGCCACAATTTACTTTAGGCACATAGCTAGAAGAGCGGGGCCCATGAAACTATTGGTAGTAAAAGGAAAGGTAGAAGCCGAAGACCAAGAGGAAGATCTCCAACACGATGGGCATACCAAACGCAGACTCTAGTGGGAAAATCCCTACATCGAGCTGTCCATATAGCGGTGTCACCACGCCCTGACAAGGGCTCAAGTAATGAGGATGAGGATTTAAAATGACTTTAATATGTTGCAATATATGTTGCAATCGGCTATTTTTAATAAAAGGATTCCCGAATGATATTTTAAAATACTTTAAGATACTTTATCTTTAAAAATTTTCCAATCGTTGTATTAGTTTTCTATTTAATTATATGATTGATTTCCTAAATGTGTTACTAATATATCCGGTATTAACATAAAACTATAAGTGTGTTTTTATATAATATCAATAAAAATACCCAATATATTTAAATGTGTTATTGTTGTCGCTATATAATCTCAAGTAACATATTTGGAATTTTTTCAGTGATATGAGCCTTCAATCCTGTTTAATTGACAACTTTTTTAAACATTCGTTATATGGTGCTTGCTTAGTTCTTGCTATACCCTATTTTTTCTTGCTACACTTCAAAAATTTGTCTATATAATAAAGTGGCACAAATCGGAGTTCGTGCCATTGCCCAAAAAACCAGGAGCAAAACTTTGTGAAGACTATAGGACCATAAGCCTAATGAACCATCTGCTAAAGCTGTTTTTAAAAGTCATCCACAAAAGAATTTACCAATTTATCAATTTGGATTAAGAATGCCGATTAAGAATGCTAATGGGCTATGTATTTAACACGCTATTATACGGTGTAGAGGCGTGGACTCTTAAACAGAAAAACATAAAAAATATTGAAAGTTTCGAGATGTGGTGCTACCGTCGAATGCTGAAGATAAGTTGGGTTGAAATAGTTACAAATTTTGAAGTAATGCGAAGGATAGGAAAAGACCCAGAAATTTTGTCAACAATCAAACGAAGAAAACTCAAATATTTGGGTCACCTGATGAGAGGACAAAATATCCATTACTTCAAAATATCATGCAAGGAAAAATAGAAGGAAAACGTAATCCAGGTCGTAGAAGAATGTATGGTTGCGTAATTTGAGAGAGTGGTTTGGCTGTATCACTAATGAACTCTTTAGGTCAGCTGTAAACAAGGTCAGGATAGCCTTGATGATTTCCAATCTCCGATAGGAGTGGCACAAGAAGAAGAAGAAGAAGTTTGGATTTGTGAACGCCGTTGGCATGAGGGAAGCTTTATTTAGCGTACAGGTATTAGAAACAATTAATGGAAGTGCTGAAGAGGACAGGGATTGAAGGAAGTGACCTAAAAATAATAGCTAACCTGTATTGGAATCAGTCAGCGGTGCTCTGAACAGATGGAAAATATACAGATCAGGTCAAAATCTTAAGGGGAGTGAGACTGGGTGTGCAGAATTTCACCACTGATATTCAATCTGTACTCGGAGCACATTTTTGAAGAGGCTCTAAAAGATATTGATAAAGACATCTCAATAAATGGAGTCAAGCTCAATAACCTGCGGTATGCAGATGATACAATAGTGTTTTTCAATACCATAGAACGGCTGCAAAACTTAATGAACAAAATAACGGAAACAACATATGGACTGGATATAAACACCAGCAAAAAAAGCTAATGATCATCAGCAAGGAAAACATAACTGAAGCAAATCTGTATGTGAACCAAATGAGAATTGAATGTGTCTCACAGTACAACTACTTGGGAACTATAATCAATGAGTCGTGGGACAATACCCAAGAGATTAAATGTCGTATCGGAAAGGCAAAAAGTGCATTCTTGACTATGAGTTCTTATTCAAGAGCCATGACCTCACCCTAGAAACAAAAATAAGGCTACTTAAATGTTACGTGTGCTCAGTGCTTCTGTACGGAGTAGAAACGTGGATATTGAAGGCTTTTAAGCTTTTAAACTCTATTAAACTTCAGGCTTTTAAACTATAGTTATACAGAAGGATCCTGAAGATACCGTGGACAGACATTTGGGACATATAATGAGAAATCAAAGCAGATATGAGCTACTCCAATGCATTTTGCAAGGTAAAATTTAAGGAAAAAGGGTCCCAGAACGAAGAAGAATATTCTGGCTTGCTAACCTGGGAGCATCGTGTAGAAAGACCTCAACACAGCTATTCCGTATAGCAACCAACAAAGTCATTATAGCCAGAATGATCGCCACCGTCCGGAATGGACAGGCACTCTAAGAAGAAGATATAATAATAACTATAAATAAATTTTAATAAATCCTGTATCGATTACTTGTTAAGTCGTTTTTGATCATAACTTCGGAAATAATTTTGATCAATCCAATCTTATGATTTTTTCCCTTAAAATACACGTCTTTTGTTGAACTTTCGACATAAGTTTATAAAAAAAGTTAACTGAAAATTGGAGTTATTTCATTTGTTTATTAGCTTAAAAATTGTACAGTTGTTTAAAAAAAGTCCCCATAGGCTCTCCTATTTAACTAATTTCCATGATTCGACTTTTATTTGAAAGCTTGAATGCCCTTTTATATGCAAAAAACTTACAAGTAATTTAAAACTATTTAGCATAAGTTTGAAAATTAATAACTTATTTCAAAAATATAGGTTATAAAATTATTTTGCAAAGATTGCTTAATTGATTGTACTGAAATTTTGTATAGTGTTTTTTTTTATATTTGAAAGATTTTTTGGGTAAATTTTAAAAGTTCTATGTGGCTTCTAAATACCTTCAAAAAACATTGATTTTTGGTTCTTTTTAAATTGTTTTTGATAATTTTGCAATCATTAATATTATTTTTTAACTTTGCTATTAATTTTGCCTTATAGGAAATTTAATTGTTAAACTTTTTTGTCTTTACCAAATTTTTCAAAAATATATAGCTGCCGAGATATAGTAACGAAAAAGACAGAAAGCATTGAATTTTCTCATTATTTTACAAATTGTAAAATAAAAAATTTAGCCCACCTTTTGAAGTGTATGTATAGTTAAATTATCATTTCTAATATTATTTCGAGTGAATTGTGTATTGTCGAGTGAAACTTGAAAGTGGCTCCAGTGTCGAGTGACACTGAGGAGTAGGCAGATTGAGACCCCGAACTCGAACGGAAAGGTATCTCTCTTGAAAATAGCTCCAAAATTGGTGTCGAAACGTCGAGCATTAAATTATTAACGCGGTTCTTCCCGAGAACTAAGTAATTTTCATTTATCTGACCGCGGAAAGTTATCCGAATATATATATATATATATATATATATATATATATATATATATATATATATATATATATATATATATATATATATATTTATATATATATATATATATATGTGTTTATTGTTTTGTTATTTAATACATTGATACTTTTAATATATATATAATAACGGATTTATTACGGCTGTCGCCGCTTCTCCGCCCCCAATTTCCATCTTTTTCTGTCATATGCAGTTGCCTCTTCTAAGTCTCTTGCCGCCATTGCTTCATCAATATCGTTGCGCCAACTTCTCCGTGGTCGTCCTCTCTTTCTTCTTTCAGGAGGGATCCATTCCAGTACTCTCCTAGGCCATCTGTACTCTGGCATTCTTTTAACATGTCCGAACCAGATTAATTGTTTTCTTTCTATGTCATCATTGATATTTCTCTCCATTTTCATTTCGTTTCTTATTTGTTCGTTTCTAACTCTCTCCAGTTTCGATCTACCGCAGCTTCGTCTCAGATAATCCATTTCTGTCGTCAAAAGTTTGTTTCTATTAGCTTTGGTGACGTCCCATACTTCCGAACCGTAAAGTGTAATACTTTGGACTATACTACCGTAAATGTGTTTTTTGGTTTCTCGTCGAATTGTTTTTTGCCAGAGAAGAGAGTTTAAGGCACGGGTCGCTGCTCTGCCCTTGTTTATTCTTTCCCTGATTTTATCTGCGCTATTTCCCTTCTTGTTGAAAATGACCCCCAAATATTTGCAGGATTGCACGCCTTTGATTTTGTCGTCTTCCAAGACTAGGTCACATATTTCATCTGTTCCCACTGAGAGATATTCACATTTTGTCATATTCATGTTTAGACCTGCCACCTCATATTCTTCTTGCAGTTTTCTTACCATATAGCTAAGATCGTAGCTGTCTTCGGCAATTACTACCTGGTCATCCGCAAAGAAAAGTGTATATAGCTTGTTTTCTTCCACCGTTGATACTTTTAATACAAAATTAAAAAAAGAAATCATCATCATCATCGTCCAGCCTTCATTTATCACGTCCACTGCTGAACATCGGCCGCCCTTAAACTCCTCCATTCTTTGCAATTTTGTACTCTTTGTTGCCAATTTTTCGTGATACGCCTGATGGCAGCGCAAAGTGTAGGTGGTCTTTCTCTACTACGTTTGTCTGCTCTTTGCCTCCAATGTAAAATTTTACTCGTCCATCGTGAGTCATGCATATTCGCTACATGGCCTGCCCAATTTATTTACGTTCCGCTATGCTTTCCACAACATCAACAAGTTCATGTATTCTCGTAGTTCTGATATAATGCGACTTCTGTTCCAAAACATTCTTCAGGAATTCGAGATGTTACAACGTTTGTCAATTTTTCTATCAGAAGTTTTTCATTTTGGGCTTGAAGTCTGGCAACATTTAATTTTTCAAGACGAACAAGTCGTTGTAACTCTTGTGTTGATAAACTTTCGGTTTCCTTAGTCTCTAACTTAAATCTATTCTTCTTTGGGCGTTTTGTCAGCGTTCCTATAGATGAGGGCATTTGTGAACTCCTACTAGCTGAGCCAGTATTTTGTAGATTATTCGCTTCTCCATTGTCAGTTCCAATGGAACACTCCCAGGAATTTTCGTGAATACTGGATTTTTTCAAAATTTAATATATTAAGAAATTCTTTTTCCTACTCGCGCAGTCTAATTTTTTTGTTAGCAGTCATATTCTTATTCATTTTCTTCTTTATATCTGTTTTCATGTTATTGAGATTTTTTTTTAATTTCTCAATAGTAATACTTGCACCAGAAGCCTTAACAAATTGGTCTTTTATTTCGTTCCATGCCTTCTCTTTACTTTCAACAATTGGCGGAACCATTAATTTATTCAGAAGAATCATATAATTTTTCAATATTTTTACAAATCTAAGCCTTTGACATCCACTCTCGACAGGCAATTCTTCCTCACTTGACGACGACATGATTACTTGTAGCACGAAAATTTAACTGATGTGGATATACTACAAAGAATATCAACGACGTTTACAAACTTGTTAAAACTTGTCTTCAGATATAAATAACCTTACAAGACAATTTTATAAGTAAATACTTACAAGCATAAGTTAACACTTACAACAAGTAGGTATATACTTAAATTTCAGAATGGTTTTCCAGTATTACTTTATCAGAGAAAACATACTTTTATTCAAATATAAATAAGTAACATCTTATCCTTATAAATAATAGCTTGTGTTTAAAAGTTACTACTTCTAAGGTAACACTTATTTTTATTCAATAGACCAGGACTCTGAGATAGCGCGTTGTCTGCATGTATGATGCAATAGAGAAAAATTGATTACAATTCTGTCTTCTGTGAAAAGTTTGACCTAGTTGAAATATGTCTAAATTTCCCATACGTAATTCGAATGGTTTAAAATGATTTCTTTACATTTTTTTATGAATTGTTTATTGATTGTATAGTCGATTTCGAAGATATTTAATTATCCACTACCTACTTTGTATCACCTTGTACGGTATTTAAAATTTTCTCTTTTGAAAACTTTCTATGTAGTGTAAACTACGAAAAGAATTCAATGAACCCGAAGTGACAATAAAAAAACAAGAACGAAACACAACAATAGCGATTATCACCAGCCATTGAGCCAAGACCCGATAAGTACCTAACTAATAAAGGGTATTCATTGGTGTTATCCTTCCTATCTTCAAATCTACTTAGAAAAGGATAATGGTTAATGTAATCCTAAATATTGACAATAGAACAATAGATTTAAAGCCAACATTTTGACCTGCGTACTTCCTAAACGGATGTGATTTTTGCTGTAAGGGGGGAACGTGAGATTTTTATTTTTTTAAAGATTAAGTGTAAATACAAAACAAAGTAAAAGTTGTGCACTGTTCTTGCATTTCACGGAATTTTTTACTAATAATCTGTAACAAAAAGTAAAAAACAATGAGGTTCTATAAGCCATACTTTTTCTGCTGATTATTTTAACGTTTCTGATAACAAAAATAAACAAAAAAGTATTTAAAAACTTTTTAAATATTAGATCTACTAGATCATATAATTTTTTATATTGTTGGTGTTAAAAATACTCAGTTTTTAATTATTATCAATGGTTATTTCACAAAATAACAGCGATTAAACGAGAAAAATTGGATGTACAGGGTGAGTTATAACTATTGAGATACAAACTAGGGTTATCTGGACCAAAATATGCACAATTGGCTAAATATCGCACCCTCAGTGCAAGACTGCAGTAACTCAAAATTGTATGAAAATGAAGTAATAATGAAATTCGATTGTAAACGTGCATATCTATCCCCTATAAAACTTTAGTAACTTTCAAATGCTTAACCGGCTAAATATTACAACAAAAACAGTTTAACTATTTTGCGTTTTTGTACATAAGTTCCGTGCAAAACTGTTGTAATTCTAATGTAACAGAGTTACATTAATAGGGTGGTGTTTAATTTTAATATACAGCGTGTCTACGTAATCCATTAACGGCCGAGACAATAAAAAAAGATTTACGATACCAATCTATTCATGTAAGTTTTATGTCCTTTGTGTGACATTATATTTTCCATAAAATGTGTGCGATATCGTTTCACCATTTATTTATTAGATTGGATTAACACATAAATTAAGATTAATTATTTAGCCAAAAATATTTTTTCTTATGAAAGGAAAAACAGTTATCTTAAAACTTGTGTATTAACAATACTGACAGTTTGTATTAAATCTTCATGTAACCTTCTGGGATAATTGATCAAAATAAAGAAAACGTGAAGTGGACATATAAACTGCCTACAAAGAACAGCCAAAAATTCAAGTGGCCAAAAAGAAATATTTGGTATACTTATGCCATTCGGGTATGATACCAGAAGCTCACCATTGTTTTTATAAAAATATTTTGGCCCAAGATGATATACGAAAAGAGGACAACAACTAACAGAAAATGTGTCTACACTTTTCACAATTTTTTCCATGCAAAAGTGTTGTATCTTTAAAATTCTAATACTAAATGTGTAGTGATTAACAATTTTCTCTGTGTAAAAGTGTTGTAACTTTGAAATTCCTATTTTTTTAGCATTAATATTATTTTATTTAAATTTCTATTTTTGGTTAATGTAATATAGGCTGAAAATCATGCAAAATCATAATTAAATGTTAATTTTTTTTAAAACTTTTATTTCACCGATATTAGCACAAAAATAAACAAAATTGTCTTTATCTCGAAATTTACTTATTCTGACTTACTGCAGACTTGCACTGAGGGTGCGATATGTCTTCGTGGCGGTACCTGTTTTGAGTTGGGTGTGAAGCATATAATCGCAGTTTTTTGCAAAATATCTTTTATGCAAAATACAGTGCTTTTCGATAAATTTATCCACCTTAAATAACTTTTGAACTTCTAATTTTTATTAAAAACTCAAAAATACGTCAATTAATATTTGAAGGGGGAGACATTATGTCATATTTAAGGTTGCTGGGAAATGCGCCCTCTCGTCCCCCGTATCATCTTTTTATTTTTTTTTAATTATTTCCCCTTTTCTTAATTTATATTTGGATTCTCTAGTATCTAGTAAGATATTATCTCTCTCATCTTAATTGACTAACAAAATAGGTTGTAGGATAATTGAAACTTTTTAAATATTTAACCGTACTATTTGTAGTACCTTTAAAAACCAAGAAACAAAAACTTTACTTTTTATTAAGGTTTTATCAAAGGTTTTCGATATTATTTGAACATTTATTTTAATCGGTTAATAGCCAATGATAATTTGTTATAACTTGTAACAGACTACAATTTTGATACGTGTGCAATTTGGTCGCTGAAATGGTTTACACTTTGCAAGAAAGAATCAAAATTGTAGGCTTATACTACAAAAATAATAATTGTGCACAAGCTGCTACTAGAATTTTTAATGAAACACACCTCAATAGACATGCAACTCATAAGTATGTGTTTGAACTGATGCAGAAACTTAGAGCAACAGGGCCAGTTTGCAATAAAAAACATAACCGACAAGGACTCGTAAAGAACGAAGCAATCCAAGTAGCCATGTTAGGGCAAGTTAACTTAGAGGCTGAGCAATCACACACAGTCACTGTCAACAATAAGCAAAGCAATCGGTGTTTCATCTTATACAGCCTTCAGAGTCCTTCATAAATTTAAGTTTCATCCATATAAAATTAAGTTATACAAGAGTTAAATGAAGAAGATTTTGATCGTCGTCTCGAATTTTGCGAATTAATGATACAATGCATCATTAATAATCTACAATTGTTAAACATTATTTGCTTCTCGGATGAATCTTCATTTTCATCAAATGGTTTGGTGAACAGACATAATTGTCGATACTGGGCTGAGAGTGATTCACACATTGTACGTGAATTTCACACACAGCATCCTCAAAGGTTAAACGTATGGTGTGATATCCTAGGTGATCACATTATTGGACCCTTCTTATCACTGGAAACTTAAATGGTGCATCGTATCTTAAATTACTTAGGCAAGTGGTTGATCGTATTAGAACAATAGTAAAAAATGATGATAACCTTTCCGAATATTTGGTTGTATTTCTACATGATCGAGCTCCTCCACACTTTGCTCTACCTGTGCGACAATTTTTAAACGAAACGTTTCCCGCTCGTTGGATAGGTCAGGCGGACAGAGGACAGATGATGGATTGGCCACCTAGGTTACCGGATTTAACACCCCTAGACTTCTTCTTATGGGGGTATTTAAAAACAAAAATGTATGCTACTAAACCAGAATCTCTAGATGATTTACGACAAAGAATATAGGATGAATGTCGACAATTCAATGCGGACATGTTAAGCAATGTCAGAGAAGAATTTCAAAATAGATTGTACTATTGTATGGTAGAGAATGGCAGTAATTTTGAACAATTATTGTAAAAATTTTTGGTAGCGAAATCTTCATTCTAAATGTTTGTAATAAAATTGTTAAAAAATTTTTGTTCTATCCAGTTTTTTTGTTTTTGTATTTATTTTTCTCATAAACTAAGCACTTCAAGCATCATGTGTTATACATGTCTGAAATCAATATAAAAAGAAGAATAAGGGGAGAAGTAATTAAAAATATATATATAAAAAAAAGGAGAAGTAATTTAAAAAAAGAATAAAGGGATGAACGGGGGGTAGGAAGGTGCATTTTGCAGCAATCTTAAATATGATATAATGTCTTTAACCTCAAATATTAATTGACATATTTTTGCGTTTTTCCCAAAAATTGGAAGTTGAAAAGTTATTTAAGATGGATAGTTTTATCTGAAAAGCACTATATAATGTGAGCTTAAATTTTTATTAAACAAAATACAAAAAAAAATTCAAAAAATTTGATATTTTTCCTCATTTTTTCGCATATATCTCAAGAACTATTAGTTTTAAAAAAAATTTGTATAGAACACAAAAGTTTTGCTATTAGATTTTACACCACGATGACCACTACACTTCCTCCGGGGAGTAAGAATTGAAGAAAGAGAGAGAGAGAGAAAAAAATAAAAATTTTTGATTTTTCTCTTTTTGCTGTCTATTTCTTTCATGACTATTGATCCATCTTTCCATTGCACTCTGTGCTCATTATTCCATCCTTGTTAACATATATGGAATCTGTCAAAGTCTCTATTTTTAATGTTTCGAATGGAAAGTCGATACGCCAACACAAATGTAAAAAAAATGTAATTCTCATTACAATCAATTGTGGCTTAATCCCATAGAAAATAATGTTTATACATTGTTTAATTTAACGTATATTACCGAGAATATTCCACTATTGTGTGCTTCGTTGTTAAACACAAAACAAGATTTTTAGGGTCCTTGTGCTTAATATTTTACTATTTAAATTATAAGAATAGTTTATATTGATTTAACAGCCAGTTTCTCTTTAAAAACATCTACATGCCAACGACTAACGCGAGGCAACAATATTACATACTAATTGTAGATTTCCGGAACAAATCACATATCCATTTTGTTGTTAATTTTCGACAGTTTACAATTAATAATATAGAAAGTTTTTCACAATTAGTAAAGTAGGGAGGAGAATGTTTGTTTACATAAAAATGGACGAAAAAAACTTAAACATAAAAACACAAAATTGTAAACGAAGAAAAAAGATATCAAATTAATTAAAAGCAAGAAAATATTTGGGACCTATTTCTTATACTCTGTTTTAAATTTTACACAATAAAGTTGTCCCAATTTATTATTATTCTACATCTACCGTTTTTTTTCTTTTTTCATTTCTTTTAACTGACTATTGTTGTTATCTTTTTGTTCTTCTTGGCATCTTTTTTACAACAGTTTAATGGTTATCTATAGTTTTTATTATTTACTATTTTTATTGAGAATAAGCCACAATTTTACTTAAAAATACGTTTATTTGACGTTTCGATTTCCTCTTGGAAAATGGTTATCAAAAAGTAAAATACTAATAAATTAAAAAAAGTTTTTTTTCTTAGTAGAAAATTCTTCTAATAATTTAATTTAATCTGACTCATTCATATTGACTCTGAGATAGCGCGTTATACATTTTGAAGTAGACGACTTTAAAATGATATTTTTGAGTTGCGTTTCTGAGGCGATTTTATTGGAAAATAGTTCATTTGATACATGAAATCAACTTTAACTTAAAAATATCCGTCAGAAAAATCATAACATGTGATTTGTCTTTAAAAAAACAACCACATGCAATGATGACAGTAAAATTATTCTGTTGGTGATCCCTAGTGTTAGGTAAATCATGAGGGAGAAACCAGGAAAAGACCTCACGATACTAGTTTACTCGCAATATCAACTCCAAACTCTGATGTGTATTCGTGTTTCTTTTCATTGATCAACATTCATTATCATATTAATCAGATTATCAGTTTAAGAGCATCTACGAAACTGTTACAACTTGTGTCCGACTTCATAAAGATACCAAAAATTTCCAAATAGAACTTATGATTAGACAGGGTAATACTATCTCCCCGAAATTGTTTACAGCTGTACTCGAATATATGTTCCAGCGAATATTACGAGAGGATAATATCTTCTTCTTCATCATCATTTTATGTAGACATGACTCTGTCTGTTTTTCAATGGCCTCCAGTAAGTTGTCGTTCCATCGTTTTCGTGGTCTTCCTACTGATCCTCTTCCTGCTGGGAAACCATCTCTTGCCGTCTTTACTACTCTATTTGTTGTCATTCGGCTTATATGATCGTTCCATTGTACTCTTCTATTTCTTACCCAGTTCTTGATGTTCTCTGCAGTACATCTACGTCGTATATCTGTACTTCTAGCTCTGTCCCATGGTGTCTTACAATCAATTTTTCTAAGTATTTTCATCTCTGGTGTTTCTAACATCATTTTTGTCCTCTCTGTGTCAGGTTGTGTTTCTGCCACTTATGTGATTATTGGCCTGATAACTGTATTGTAAATTTTGCCTTTCATTTCTTTCCCGATATTTTTATTTCTCCATATTGTTTTATTCCGGCAAGATGTGGCTCTGTTTACTCTATTTACTTGATCTTCCACTTCAGTTTCGAGCTTTCCGTATCTAGATAATGTGATGCCTAGATATTTAAACTCCATCTATTATTTCACCTTCCAGCTTCAATTTACATCTGAGTAAATTTGCTGTTATATCCATGCATTTTGTCGTTTTTGGGGAAATTAACATGTTACATTTTCTGGCGGTTATAATAAATTGGATTTTTTTTTGTTGTTATGGCGGGTTGCTACTTCTGAGCTAGCATTCAATAGTTCTTTTGTTATAACTCAGTTAATTTTATTAACGCTGAGTTGTTCTAGATTCAGTTCTTGGGCGGTTTTTAATTTGCTAGCATATTTTTCTTTATCGACTTTTAGCTTTTCTGTGTCTATTTGTATCGTGTTATTAAAGTTAATTCTACGTTTGCTATACTTAATCCTTAGTTTAGCTCTAACCATTCTGTGATCACTACCCAGAGAGACATTATTTATTACTGTTATCTTCTACGATACCTTTCTTGTTACACATGATGTAATCGATTTCGTTTACACCATACGTTGTAAATCATCCTCACTTCGAGAGAGTAGTATTGCGTCGTCTGCATAGCAGAATATTTTAAGTTGTTTTTCTCCCATTTGGTATCCTTTTTTAGTTCTTATTTTTTTTTATTATTTCATCCAAATCAGGTTGAATAATAGAGGACTCAGGGAATCTCCCTGTCTTATTCCATTGCCAGCTTCAATAGGGTCGGTTGGTTCTTCTTTTACTTTTACTTTTATTGTGTTGTTTTGGTAGATATTTTCGTTCGTTTTGATTATTCCTAAAGGTATCTCTCTTGCGTACAATAAGTGGATAACGTCCTTTAATTTAACCCGGTCGAATGCTTTCTTAAGGTCCACGAAACATAGATATGCCGGTTTGTTCTATTCTAATGGTTTCTCTTGCACTTGCCTCATTATAAATATAGCATCGCTGCATGATCTTCCCGACCTATAACCTTGTTGTTCTTCTGCTAGAGTTATAATTTTTCAGTTTATTTGTTATCACTTTGGTTGTTAATTTGAATGTTGTGTTTAATAAGATAATAATATTATTTTTCAAAAGGCAACAAGTCCATTTTTCCAATTTTTGGGTATGGTTAAATAACTGATTTGACGATTCTGCAAATCGCAGGAGACCAAATTATGTGTTTTAGAATTAAGGGCATATAGTTATCTAGAATTATGATTTTTGGTAAATCAGAATGATTCCTATCCATTTATTTGACCGCCATTTAAATGGACTTATCTCTTTTGAAAAAAAAAACGCGGACTAGTTACATTTTGAAAAAAATATGTATTTTAATTAATACACTAAAACATAAAAAACGAATTAAAAATATGTATTTCATTCACACCTTTAGTTCTGGCTCTTCTTGAACACATTCGCAATTAACGTGATGGTCGTGATCATTTTCCGAATCATCTTCATAGTTTTGTATTAATCAGCAGTTCGAAATACCAACTTAAGCCTTCTTCAAGACGCCAGTTTTCTCCGAAAGCTGCAATTAAAAATTTGTTAACCGCTTTTCCTTTATCAGCCGAAATCTTATTGTTTTCCCTTAATGGTCTCAGTACAACTGCTAAAGATTTTCCTCTTTTCAAAAGGGTTTTTTCTCTTTTTGAAGGATCGTTGTTTCTATAAAATACTTGCGAAATTATCGTTACTGCATTATGTTGTTTACCACGGTTTAAAGTTTTCTTTATATTAACAATTTTTTGTTCGCTTATCCCGTCGTATTTATTAAACATCGCGAGCAAGCCCTTTAGATCGTACACTTTCCAATCCTTCTCCAATTCAAATACATTTCCAAACTTCTTGTAGATAGCAGTATAATCTGAAGGTAAAATAATTCTGTCGTCCTCCGTAAGTCTTTTTCAACTCGTCCGAAGACGCAATCAGCAGGCAAATAAGAATGACCACGCACAGGAAAAACGATTTCAATTTCTTTAATATGCATGGGTGATTCCGTATACAGCCAGTACATTAGGAGGTGCAGGATGTGGCTATTCTTATTTTGACCGCCACATCCATCATAAAACAAACGAATTTTCGTTACGGATTCATTGAACTGAGAGTGCTTTAAAAAATAAAGAAGCGCTGACCCAACCTCGTTTGATCCTCGGCCGGAAAGGTTCTCAGTCCAAATATAAAAGTTTGGCATCCTGGCATCTACATCAACTACACAAAAACAATAATAAGCTATTTGGAGAGAGTAAAATGATTCCTGTATGGGAATTTTTGTCAGATTTTGAACTTGTTGGAGGTCAAAACAGTAAGTAACTTCGTTGTCTCGCTTTTCTTTCATTAGTAAATTTTAAATCACGTTTGGCCTCGTTTACATCCATTTTAAACTATAACAGTAACAAAACACTGTACCAAATTGACACACGCTGCCACAATGAACAATGATTGAAAACTAAAGCATTTATACGGACCTGTCACATTTTGAAACAAAACATGGACATGTTGCCTATTGAAAAATACCAGTTGGTGGACTTGTTACGTTTTATAAAATATATGCGAAGTATTGTATCTATTTACAAGGGACGTGTTTTGATTTGAATAATAAAATGTTAGTTTAGATGTTGCTTTACGTCTAAGGAATGTAACGCCATCTTTACTTAAAATTCGGAAAAATTGGACTTGTTGCCTTTTGAAAAATAGCTCCTCATATGTATGAGAGTATAATATGGGAATTAATATAAATGAAGACGATCTGAACAACCTAAGATTTGCCGATGACATAGTTATCATATCTGAAAGAGTTAATAAAGCTACAAAAACGCTCAATAAAGCAATAAAACATTTGGTCTGAAAATTAGCACCTCAAAGACAACATTTATGACCAACCTTGTAGTCAGCAATAAAATTCAGATTGAAAGCCATAGCATCGACCAAGTAATAGCTTACAAATAACTAGGATATGAGATTCGCTTAGGCCGAGTTAATCAGACAACTGAAGTACAAAGAAGGATAGGTCACACATGGGCTGCCTTTGGTAGATTAAACAACATTTTCCAGTCTATTCCAGTTTGTTTAAAAAGAAAGGTTCTTAACCAATGTATTTAACCGGTCCTTACATATACTGTAGAAACACTAACTCTGATAAAAGGAACAATAAATAAAATAAGAGTTACACAACACATTATGGAAAGATCAATGTTGTGTATTACCATTAGAGATAAAGTACCAAGCCTACAAAAAAGAAAAAAAGAAGAATCACGGATGAAGCTGAAAAAATAGCGGATATTGACGGATGATGACAGATGAATTGAAACAGAGGACGACCACCGACTAGATGGAGCTGATGATGTAAAACGACCATAGATTGGATGAAAGAAGCTCAAAATAGAAACTGATGGAAAATTTTACTGAAGGCCTACGTTCAGCAGTGGACAAATATAGGCTATTCAGTATCATACATCAAACCGATCGGACTGGAGCCTCCTAAAATGTATCTTACAGTGTCATTGGATTTTTTTATTACTCAACACACCACTTGCTTTCTTCCATTTGTTTATCCTGCAGTAACTGCATTGTATGTCCTATTTTCCTTTTGCTCTGTAATATCTGAATATCTAAAATAATTTTATAAAAAATCATTTCACCATCACAAATTACCATCTTATTTGTAACAGTAACTCCATCTTCAAATCAACATTCTAGTCTAGATATTCCTTTTTTTCTGATCATTTATTCAGATGTTCCTCGAAATACAAAGGATGCTATATTATGTCGTGCATTAGATATACCTTTAAGAATTAGAGTAGTTAAGTGCTATGTATTTTACACAGCGTTATATGATGTTAAAACGTGGACAATGACGGAAATGTTAGAATAGAAAGAAAAATGTTTGAATTTTGATGTTATCGAAGAATGATCAGAATGTCATGAATATGTCATATAAACATTGAGCACTTCCCAATAATGAGAAAAAGACTCTGAGATAGCGCGTAAAGTTAAAAGATGACCCAAAAACCACGGCATTTTTAGCTTAAGGATGCCCGATATTGGACCAGGAACATATCGATAGATTTTACTAGGTCAGCAGTAGATAATATAAAATGGGCGAATCCAGTAACTAAAGTTCTAGTGTGGTAAGAAAATAAATATCATGACTTTTGTGTTGGGTAAAGGTATTATTCTTTCTTCCTCATATTTTTTATTGTTTAAGTCTATCGTTTCCTATTACTATTCTTAGGGTTTTCGTTTATTGTCTCTCCCTTGTGTCCCTTAATATTCCATTTACTATTATAATAAATAACGGTTGATTCCTTAATCATATGATCCAAACGATACGTCTTTTTAATATTTGTGAGTCCGGTGGTCTAGAGCCATGCCGTCAAGCTTTACCATTACATGGACATTCTTATTACGAGACATTTAGGCGTCATTACAATTAACTAAATGATGATATGAGTGTAATGTTACTTTGATTGGTTTTGAATTGAAAACACCGCGTAAAGTCTTTTGGTAAGTAAGAACTACATAATCGTTACTTTGTAGTTGGTACTATACCGCGTAATTACGTTATGATAAGATCGTTAATGATAGGAATTCCAGAGCAATGTTTACAAGTTAAACACATGGAATGTTTTGATTATTCTTGGAAATTTTGGTATAAGTACGTCGAATTAATAACAGTGAAGTTAGGCGCAATGATATGAATGATTACGAAAATGTTAATAGGAAAGCGCGGTATTATGTATTGATTTTTTAATAAAGTCTTCTGAGATATTTATTTTCCACCTTTTGTATTACAAAATGATAATAGAACAATGTCATTAACGACCACAATGAATGAAAATATGAGAATCTGTGATATAATCTTAGCAGTTGTAGATTTAGAGGAGAACTTAACTGAGAACTTCATTATTAAGCATAATTGTAAGAATATAACAACTTATGGGCGCGACCATATATAATATTTAAAAATAGAAAAGTTACCAGGCCAAAATACCTATAATATAAGGACAAATAGCATCACTAACCAAAAAATATACACCTAATAAAAAGGAAAATATAAAGAAAACTAAAGAGAATCAAAGTATATTAAAGAATGTTTAGGAAACAAGATTAAGTGCAGTATGAATAGGAAAAAGCAAGGATGCATAATACAGGAAATACGTAACTTCGTGGACCAAAGAAAGACGTTAGAAACAAAGATAAAAACGAATACAAGAAAATCCACCAAAGAGTCAGACAAAAAATAATGAATGAATAATGAATCCCAGAATTTTCACTTCATATATTTTTTTGTTGTTGACTTTAGAATATTTCTCAATATACTCGTGTACTTACTGTCAATTCCATTTGTTGTGTTGAAGGTCTTGATCTATAATGAAGCAGGCATATACACAGTTCATATCTCTACATCGCGAGACTTATTGTTCTGTTATCACTGCACTTTGCGGCGCCTTGCTTTTTTGGTAGTACTATAAGTTCTAGGTATAAGGATACTTTGGATACTTTCCACCCCTTTCACTCGTTACAAGTTCCGCAATATAGTGTATTGTTGATATAAAAAAAGCATAAAGTGTAGATGTAACAAAATTAACATACTGTATTGTTTGATATAAAATGTGAGTTTCATCTACAACAATTTCATGTTTTTAGTATTATCATAGACATGAAGTGATATTGTATTATTTTATCTCTGGGTATTTTTCCAGTGTTATATATCTTATTAAAAATGACAGTTAATCCTTTCCTGAAGTTCTCATCGAAGAGTTTGATGATCTCTGATTGAAATCCATCTGGACCACAAGCTTTTCCATCTCTAGAGATTTTTTCTGCTTCCACTTCCTCTAAAAGGATGTCCGAACTGTTATTGTGTTCTTTAATCAATGTTAATACTGCTATTCAATACGACTTTTTCGTGATACTCTTTCCGAGTAAGCTATATAAACTCATTTTATATTTTAGTGAATCAGATTTTAAAAAATCTTGAACTTTAATCAATTCTATCGCTTTCTTTTTTCCCAAGGAGGAATTTCAAATCTGACATCGAGAGTAACAATTTAAATACTTCGATTGTATAATAACAGTGAATCCAGTAGCGATAGTCCTGACGTAAACAGTACCTCTGCCGTCAGTTTAACCAACAATAATAATAACCCTCCATTTGATATACTGCCTATTGAATGGTACTACCGGATTTTTTTAATGGCGGTTTACACAACTCACGCCTATGCAGCTATTATATCTTGATACCTAGCCTCATTATTCGTGTAATTTTCGTACCGATCGGGAGAAACTCGGTTTGATTTAGTACCGGAGTTGGTACTAATTACGGTTTGCCGTTGGTATACACTGTATCAGTATATCATTCTCGTCACTATTACGACACTTCGATCGTATATCTTCTAGTGTTTAAGAGGCCGAAGAAGAAAAAAACAGCGGCCAGAATGAATTGATTTCATTCAAAGTATTTAATAACGGTTATTAAAATAGATATTAAAATATGTACTAAAGTATTTACGAAGAAGTCAGGTGAACATGAATATGTTTATACAAACTTTTTTACACTAGAACTTAACACAAGAGTCCCTATACAAGTAATGATGGGTATAACATGTGATTGGTTTTTGCTGACACCACACATTTTACTGTGCCCGGCTCACGAGACACGTGATTCACTGAGCTTTACTTAGTAAGTTACCGCTTTATCCACTATACTACCAATATTAACATCAAATGATCTTTCTTTCCATTCGACACGTAATTTTTTCGATTACTTCACACAATATAAATGATTTATACCAGATATGTTGTTTACTAAACTACCACATATTAAAATAAAAAAAAAACAAAACTCAAAGATTAAACCAGATATTAGTACACCTAAAATAAAGAAAGCATTCACGTAAGTGGAGCAACAATCTTATAGCAACTTGCAAGAATGGTGCGAGTGCCTACTAAAAACATGGAGAAATCGTCAACATCAGGATCGAAGGTTTAAAATAAATTGGCAATAGAAAAATTGGTCTAATTTAGGTCTAATTGGTTTAAGTTTAATTATAAAAATATTAAATATTTTGTGTTTTTTCGTTTTATAACCCTAAGAGGTACTTGGCCTGTCTGGCTAATTCCTTCCTTCCAGTTCTCTCTTACGTTCTTCTTCATCTTCGTCTCGTAGCATTTTTCTTCTCACTCTGAATATCATAAAAATCTTTATAAGTTCCTACAGAATTAAAAAGATGCTATCAAAGAAAATAGGCACTAGCCTATTAATATAATAAATGTTTAAAATGTTACCCATCAACATCCAATCATTTTTGAACTCTTTTATTAAGATTTTCATTGGTAGCTCTTGATATTGATTTTTTATTTATTTCGTTAAGAACTTGAAGGACTTTATCCTTTAGTGACAGGTTCAGAGAACACCTTATTTTTAACATATCTCCAAATATAGTAATGTAACGGTGACAACGGGATCTTGGTGACCAGAGAAACGGATCTTTATTAGCTATCTGTCTATCGCTAAATATTTCATAAAGCAATGTGCCGACTCCTCGAATATTGTGAGCCGGTGCTCCATCTTGTTGAAACCAAGCCTCGTTAGCTTTATTATTATGTAAAGCGTGTGCTGGTAAAATTACTTGCCGTAAAATGTTGCAGTAACGCTCTCCGTTTAAATTTTTGTTATAAATCATGAGAGCGACTAGGTTATTATTTTTTACAGCACAAAAAACATTAAACAAAAAGTTTTCGTAACTCCATAAGTGACTGTTATGGCGGTTAAACATACCATTTTTTGTAAACTTCAATCCATCACGCCAAATAATTTTTTTTTCTAAAATCTTGATCTTGACATATCAATAAAACCCATTCACAAAATTCTACACTTCTTACATAATCTCCAGGATGTAAATGTTTAGCTAGTGAATATAGTGATTCAGAGATGGGTTTTAGAAAGGGTCTAGGAACTAGAAAAGCATTATTAATCGGACTCAATATTCTGACACAACGATGTCTGGATATGAATCAGGATATATATGCTTGCTTCATAGATTTAAAAAAAGCTTTTGATAGAGTTTAACATGAACTCTGAGATAGCGCG